>NC_052615.1:32101015-32401015 GCF_016545825.1 Eucalyptus grandis | reverse complement strand
TTAATATTTAATCTATTCTGACGTCTGTGGTCCAATGAATGTTAGAGGAAGGCATGAGGCTATTTATTTCATCATATTTATAAATGATTATACTTGATTCGGATATGTTTATTTGATTTCTCATAAATCTGAAGCAATAAGTTGTTTCAAAAAGTTTATGAGCTTCATAGAAAATCAATTAGATAAGAAAATAAAAATATCGAGATCCGATCGAGGTCAAGAATATTTATCTGATGAATTCAAAAATTTATGTGATGGAAAAGGAATAAAAAGACAGTTAGTTGTCTATTCCCTATACTCCTCAACAAAATGGTGTAGCGAAAAGAAGAAATAGAACCATACTAGAAATGGTTAGGTCTATGATGGCACATGCTAACTTACCTATCACTTTTTAGAGTGATGCTTTATTAATTGCTGCATATATTCTTAACCGTGTGCCTTCCAAATCAGTTACTTCCACTCCATATGAGTTATGGATAGGTAAACCAGATTTAAGTTTTCTTAAACTATGGGGTTGTACTATCTATACTCATAAGCCCTCTCATAAGTTTGGAAAATTGGGTCCTAGAGGAAAGAAAAGTATTTTCATAAGATACTTAACACTCGAAATGGTATGTGTTTATAGGTGAGCAGGAAAGTGGGAGTATAACTGAATTTGAATTACAGGATGTCACATTTTTAGAGAAATAATTTCCTAAAAATGGCGAAATAGGTAATGATTACTCCCTATTTGAAACATTAAATCAAGATAATGAACTTAGTGGAGTTCATCCAAGTGGGAGTAACATGAGAAGTGATGAATTTAATTCAACTCACTCTCAATTACAACCACATGATGAGATGATATCGTCATTATCTAATCTGAGTGGGAGCATAATAGGGAATGATGTGCAAAGTGTACAATCTCCCATACGATAAATAAGTCGTAAAAGTATTTCCCGTCGACGTTTTGACATTGAAGGGGAAACTTTTATGGTTACTCCACAAGATGAAGATGAGCCAAGAAATGTAAATAAGGCTCTAAATTACCCTGGTAAGGAAAAATAGATGTATGCAATGAAAGAGGAAATGGAGTCAATGAAGCAAACCTTGTTTGGGAACTGATTGATCTTCCAAAAGAACGCAAAGCCATTGGGAACAAATGGGTTCTCAAAATAAAGCGTAAAGCTGATAGCTCAATAGAAATACATAAAGCTTGTCTTGTGGCGAATGGGTATAATCAATAGGAAGGAATTGATTATGAGGAAACATTTTCTCCTGTTGTGAGATTTACCTCGATTCGCATTATTCTAGCAATAGTAACTAGTATGGATCTTGAGTTACATCAAACGGATGTAAAACTACTTTTCTCAATGGAGAATTAGAGGAAAAATATATATGGAACAACCTGTTTGTTTCATTATGAAAAGCCATGAACAAAATGTATGTCGACTTTTAAGATCGATATATGGCCTTAAGCGATCGTCGAGACAATGGTATATACGTTTTATAATGCCATAATGGCATATGATTTTTCAATGATTGATGATGATCATTGTGTATATATCAAAAGATCCAAAGATCAATTTGTGATCATATCATTATATGTTGATGATATACTGATTGCTGGAAGCAATATGGAGTTTGTTAATACTATCAAGAGTTGGTTATTTTCCAACTTTGAGATGAAAGACATGGGTGAGGCTGCATACATTCTTGGAGTTAAGATTTCAAGAGATTGTTCGAAGAGATCATTATCTCTTTCGCAAGAAACATACATAAATAGGGTTCTTGAACGATTTTGTATGCAAGATTGTAAACCCATAGATACTCCTATTGCAAAAGGTGAAGGATTGAGCCATAAAATGTGTCCAAGGACTTCACAAGAGAATGAACAAATGCAACATGTTCCTTATGCTAGTGTTATTGGAAGCTTAATGTACGCTATGATATGTACAAGACATGACATATGTTTTGCAGTTGGAATGGTGAGTAGATACCAATCCAATCTAGGTCAATCACATTGAAAAACCATTAAAAGAATACTAAGGTATCTGAATGGAACTGCTGATTATACGCTGAGTTACCAAGGAAATGATCTGCAACTTGAAGACTATTCAGATGCTGATTGTGGAGGAGATTTAGATGAAAGGAAATCTACCTCTGGATTTGTTTTCTTACTGAATAATTGCGCCATATTTTGGAACAGTAAGAAACAAACGTGTATAGCATTGTCCACGATGGAAGCTGAGTCCGTGGCATTATCAGCAACAATACAAGAAGGTGCTTGGCTTAAGACATTTTTGGATCATTTAGGTGTTATTGAGAATGCTGCAGATTCATTGTTGGCTAACTGCGATAGCCAAGCAGCAATAGATCCAAAATATCATGACAAGACCAAACATATAGATACCAAGTATAATTTTTTCAAAGATATGGTTGCAGGAAAAGATGTGAACTTACAGTACATATTTATACATAGAATGGTAGCATATCCTATGACGAAGCCAATATCTAGAGATGTGTTTTGTGGTCATGTGAAATTTCTAGGACTGCGTAGAGACTGATGTACTGAATATTATAATTTCCTTAAAGTGTTCACATTTAATAAATTTATGTTTTCATTATTAATGCCTATGAATCTTTGTTTGACGTTTATGCATCTTAATGCTTAGTGCATTATATGAAATTGAGAAAGTATGTCGGACAGATAAAATATTAGCCCACTCACACGGGTAATCACCTTTGTTTACTATGTGATAAATAGAGATGAGACGATTTTAAAGCTTATTATCTATGTGATAATTGAGAACTCAAGCTTAAAATATATATGTCGCATTCACTAAGTGTTAAGATGATGACATAATATTTACTATGTCCGAAAGTAAAATAACCCACATATTTTACTTTATCCGTCTATGATGCTAGATGTGAGTTTTGATGAATTTCGTGAAAGAGTAGATATGTGAACTCAAGTTAGACATTAGGTATGTCTGAACTATCATCTGTATGGTATTGAAAGTGTAGACATACGCTCCAGGGAAATGAGTTAAATACCATAATACGTATTTCATACTACGTATGCATGAGATGACCAACAAAAGTGGCAAAAGTTTTGATCTCAACTTTTATGCTGTGTGAGACTCTTGAGGAAAAGAGTTCTTCAATTTAGTGCCCTTATGACTTTTACTTATTCTCAAGATTTCTATTCAGTGTTTGCTATCTTAGAATGTTGACAATGATCATGAATTGATTTGATCTAATGGGACATTTCTAGGAAAGTAAGTTGAACTGAAATTGAGAGTTTCAAGGTAAAGAGGAAAATCGAATTTGGAGAATCACATTCTAGTTTTGTATTCACTAGTCGACCAATTATGATTGTTTTCTTAATCTATTTTTATCATATATATATATATATATATATGATAAAAATAGATTAAGAAAGATATAAATGTGATCAATCGATTTAGGGTACTGCATACTATACCTACTCAAAATTGTAATGCCCATTATAGCTGCTATATATTTCTAACGGATGTATGGCAACAAGCTCTCAAAGTATGCTAGTCGCACGGATTATTTACTGAAATGAATGTTGCAGAGAGGTAAAAAGGATTATGTTTAGCCCACCATGTGCGAGTGGGAGATGATGGGCTTATTTAAGCCTGTCCGCCCATGTTGGGCAAAAAACCCAGCCCATAAGTGAAGGGCCCATAGAAGAAGGGTGCAGTTATTGTAGATAAAAGAAAATGGGGTTTTTTGAATAAGAAGAGAAAATCTGAGTGGTTGCTATGTAATATGAAAATAAGATAAAACATGTTTTCTCTATTTTTAACGCTCTCTCTGTTTTTCCCCAAGACAGTACGCTCTTTTTGAAGAACAGTATCAGAATTCCTCATCAAACTGCGATAACGGTGTTTAATCCTATGAAAGACAATGTATGTTCGACTCTGTAATGTACCTTATGATCGGTGTAACAAGTTTTCTGGGGATGTTTTCCACGTTCGTTTTTTGTGTTCGATTGAGTGTCGGATCGTTATTTTGGGAATCTGTTTCCCAACAGTCAGGACTACTTGTTTAATGAAGCAGCACATTCTTTTAATCATTTTGTGCAGTGTGAAGGATTATAATCTGAAGTGACTTATGTCAAACTACTTGTTCAATGAAGCAGGCACATCGTTTACATCATTGGTTTATTTATAACATGGGAGTCACTCTTTCGAGAGAATCTAGGATATCTTCCAAATGGTTAACTTACAAATACAAATTTAACATGTCATCAATAAACTAGCTAATATAGATATCGTTGCAACTAGACTAGATAAAGGAGCAAGTAAATCCTAACCAAACGCTTGAGCTTGTGAGAATAATATCGTTAGTGAGAGGAATTCATTCTAATGTGCTCATCCAAATGACCCGCACCGAGAAATCCTCCATATGAGTGTATAAAACTCAAAAAAATGTATGTCAATACACTCTATGGGGCTGTAGAATGAATCAATCTCCTAAATTACTGTGAGTTCTATTACTTCAGTCACCACTGTCAACAATATTTGATTTAAAACGAAGTGCACTAACATAATGTGACCATTGTCCCCATAAGCATCCTTCTCCTACCATATGCTACCCAAGCTACAAACTTCCTCTTATAAAAATCAATGCAAGTTGCTAATGATATTACTACCCATAAGCTCGGTACCAACCGAGATCCCCATCAAATGTCCAAAAGCAAAGTAATTGTTGAAAATCGGAATTGGATTTTCTAGTTAGCTGTAGAAGTGTGATTATTTTGTTTCCAGATTTTCCAAATTTTCCAGATTTTCTAGATTTTTCAAAATTTTCAAATTTTGTTTGTTAGCTTTTAGGAATTTGTTTCTTACGTTTTAGGGTGTTGTTTTTTTTTTTTTTGTTTACAACCAGTAGCTATAAAAAGGCTAGATGCCTCATGTAAATATATATTTTTTGGAGAATAAAAATCAGAGTAATTTCTCTTAAATTTCTTCATGGTATCAGAGCTCGATCTGGACCATTCTTTTCTACCATATTTTGAGTGTTTCCACCATGACAAAATACCCTAGAGCTACAATGGCAAGCGAGGTTGAGAGTGAAACCTTAGACCCTAGAGCTTAGAACTCTCCTCACATTATCCAACCTATCAATGTATCCGAAGGTGGAACTCTTCTCATCACTGGTCATAAACTTACTGGTCACAACTTCAATCAATGGTCCCATTCTGTCATGATTTTCGTTTGTGGAAAAGGTAAAGAAGATTACCTAAGTGGAGCTATCATACAACTTGAGGAGACGAGCCCAAATTATCGAATATGGAAGGTGGAAAATAACATGGTGATGTGTTGGTTGCTAAATTCAATGACAAATGAAACGGGGAGAGAATTTAATGTACTACAAGACAGCAAAGGAGATTTGGGATGCTGTTCATGAAACTTATTCAAACAAAAATAACACCTCGGCCATCTTTGAGATCAAGGGCATTCTCTATGACCTAAGGCAAGGGGAATATTCTGTCACTGATTATTTTAACCAACTCATACATCATTGGCAGCAACTTAACATGCTGGAAGATATGATGTGGAGTTGTCCTGAAGATAGCAAGCGGTACAAGCGGATTCAAAATCGAGAACGCATCTACAAATTTTTGTTAGGCTTGAATCAAGAGCTTGATGAGGTATGCGGACAAATTCTGAGCATAAAGCCCCTACCTAGTGTACGAGAAGTTTTTGCTGAGGTCAGGAGAGAAGAGACTTAGTGAAAGGTGATGCTTGGTTCTTCAAACAACCAGACCAATCCAGCAAATTCTGCTCTAATAGCTCGAGGATCTCAACCATCCTACAGTGGAGGCACTCAATCAAACAACAACAACCAGCGAAGGGGTGGTCGTCCATGGTGTGATTATTGCAAACAGACAGGTCACACAAAAGACACGCTAGAAAATTCATGGTCGGCCAAATGATTGGAAGCCATCAACCTCACATCCTACTCAAAATCAAGAGAGTAGAAGCAACGTAGTCCAAACAGAAATAATTGCTTCAGTAGATTCGAGTCCCTTTAACAAAGAGCAACGAAGATGCTAAAAAGCTGCTACAAGAATCGGTTTAGAAGGCAACCCATCCGAAGGGGTTAGTACATCAACGATAGCTCAACGAGGTAATTCTCTAAATGCCTTTAGTGCTAAACAAGAGAAAATCACCTCTTGGATTATAGACTCGAAGCATCGACCACATGATCGGAGATATCACGGTGTTCAACGAGTACAATCCATGTCAAAATGGCACTAGTGTTCGAATTGTTGATGGTTCTTGCTCAAAGGTGGCTGGTGTTGAATAAGTGGTTATTTCAAAAAATATAACACTGAATTCAGTATTATTTATTCCCAAACTCAGCTATAATCTTCTCTCCATCAGCAAGTTAACCAAAGATTTAGGCTACATTACTAAATTTTTCCCACACTTATGTGAATTTCAGGTTTTGAACTCAAGGATGACGATTGGCAATGCTGAGATGGATGCAAGCCTCTACCTTCTGCGAGTTAATGCCTCGAATGGAAAAACAAGAAGATGTCATGTGTAGCATCTCGTGCTAAAGAAGAGAGTGACATAAGATTGTGGCACTATAGGTTAGGTTATCCAAATTTTCGTACTTAAAAATGTTGATAACCTTCTTTGTTCAATAAAGATTCAATAAAACTTCAATGTAAGGTGTGTCAATTATCCAAACATACTCACAGTTTGTACCCTTTGCAACCTTATAAGTCTTCTCATCCATTTCACATGATTCATAGCAATATTTGGGGACCTTCTCGTGTCAATAACATTTATGGTTCTAGGTGGTTTGTTACTTTCATTGATGATCATACAAGACTCACTTGGCTTTTTCTAATGAAAGAAAAATAAGATATTGGCCAAAATTTTCAAACCTTCAACCTAATGATCCAAACCCAATTTAGCACAAAAATTCAAGTTTTCAAAACGGATAATGGGAGAGAATACTTCTACTCACAGCTTGGGTCATATCTAAATAGCCATGGTATCATACATATTAGCTCTTGTGTAGACACTCCACAACAAAATGGAGTAGTGGAGAGGAAAAATAGGCATCTTTTGGAAGTCGCCCGTTCTCTTATGTTAGCCACCCATGTTCCTAAACATTTTTGGGGAGAAGCAGTGTTAACAGCCACATATCTCATCAATCGTATGCCTTCCTGTGTCCTAGATTTCCAAACACCATTTCAGAGTCTACTTCGTACCTACCCACATATTCGTTTTGCCTCACATATCCCAATCAAAGTATTCGGTTGCACAACATTTGTTCATATAAATCAGCAACATCGTAGCAAGCTAGATCCTAAGTCTCTCAAATGTGTGTTTCTAGGATACGCTCCAAATAAAAGTGGATATAAGTGTTATTGCCCACAAACAAAGCGTTTTTATACCACCATGGATGTTACCTTCTTTGAGCACTAGCCCTTTCACTCCAAAAATACCATTCAATGGGAGAGTTATGAGGAATATAATTTTTGGGATACTTTTCATTCACTCGGGTCATAACAAACAAATACCAATTCTGTTTGTTCTTCGTGTCTACCCATTCCAACATCCGAGAGTCATCCAACATCCGAAAGTCTTTCATGTCTACCCATTCAAGATGCTACACAAGACAAAAATAAAAGGTAATTGTCTACTCTAGGCGGAAAACTCAAAAGGAGTTGGAGGACCGTACTACATCAAAGCCGGCTTAAGAGACAGACCCGAGTTCAAGACCCACAATAGATGAAGGTAATGCTCCTATAAGCTCAGAAAATTTTGTTGTACTTGATGATCTTGATCAGCCCATTGCTCTTCGAAAAGAGAAGAGATAGTGCACTCAACATTCCATTAACAATTTTGTGTCTTATGAAAAGTTGTCTCCTAAATACGAGGCATTTGTTTCAACGTTGAGCGACATTCAAATTCCCAAGAATATCCAGGAGACGCTTGCTTAATCCAAGTGGAAAAAAGCGGTTCTTGAGGAAATTCATGCACTTGAAAAGAATAATACTTGGGAATATACAGAATTGCCAGCTGGGAAGAAATTGGTGGGATGTAAGTAGGTCTTTACAATTAAGCACAATGCCGATAGTAGTGCTGATCGTTTCAAGGCAAGGTTGGTTGCTAAGGGATTCACGCAATCATATGGTATAGACTATGAAGAAACCTTCGCTCCGATGGCCAAACTAAACTCCATTCGAGTGTTGCTCTCCTTACAACTAATTTGGATTGACCCCTACATTAATTAGACATAAAGAATGCCTTCTTGAATGGGAAATTGGAGGAAGAAGTCTTTATGGAGGTTCCATCGGGAATTGACACTAAAGAGAGCTTCAACAAGGTGTGCAAACTCAAGAAATCCCTACACGGCCTAAAGCAATCACCTCGTGCTTGGTTCGAGGGGTTAACAAGGGTCGTTAAGAAGCTGAATTTCACTCAATGTCAAATAGATCATACAATGTATGTCAAGAAGTCAGCTGAAGGTAGAAGAGCAATAATGATTTTATACATCGATGATATAATCCTAACCGGTGACAATCTGAAGGAGATTGGAAAACTGAAGAATATCTTGGTAGAAAAATTCGAGGTTAAAGATCTAGGTCAACTCAAATACTTCCTAGGTATGGAGGTAACTCGGTCACGGAAAAGAATTGCAATTTACCAACGCAAATATACTCTTGATCTTTTGAAGGAAACTAGTATGCTTGGGTGCAAATCAGCTGACACACCCATGGATAAAACCGAGATGGAAGAAGAATGACCATTAACGGACTAAGGGAGGTATCAAAGATTAGTTGGCAAACTAATCTATCTCTCGCATACTCGGCCAGACATTGGTTTCGCAATAAGTATGGTTAGTAGATACATGAACCGACCAACAGAGAAGCACTTGCAGGCAGTTTTTCGAATCTTACAGTACTTGAAGAGAAGTCCTGGAAGAGGGCTCTACTTTAAGAAAACAGAGAAGAGAAACATGGAGATATTCACGGATGCAGATTGGGTTGGATCTCTCATGGACCAAAGGTCGACAACAGGGTATTGTACCTTCGTGTGGGGCAACATGGTTACTTGGAGAAGCAAGAAGCAACCCGTTGTTGCTAGGAGCAGCGCTGAAGCGGAGGTTAGAGCAATGTGTCAAGGAATATGTGAAGGCATGTGGCTGAGAAGAATCTTAAATGAACTAGGATTCACTAATACCAATCATATGTCATTATTATGTGACAACAAAGCTGCTATTGAGATTGCCAAGAACTCGTTCATCGTGATAGAACAAAGCATGTGGAGATCGATCGACATTTCATCAAAGAAAAACTTGAGCAAGGAATCTTGAAGCTCTCGTATGTTCCAACCAATCATCAAACAGCGGACATACTAACCAAGGTTTTATCTAGAAATAGTTTCAAGACTCTAAGGTGCAAGCTGGGTATGATAGACATTCATAACCAACTTGAGGGGGAGTGTTGAAAATCATAATTGGATTTCTAGTTAGCTATAAAAGTGTGATTATTTTGTTTCCAGATTTTCCATATTTTGTTTGTTAGCTTTTAGGAATTTGTTTCTTATGTTTTAGGGTGTTGTTTTTTTTTTTTTTTTGTTACAACCAGTAGCTATAAAAAGGCTAGATGCCTCATGTAAATATATATTCTCTGGAGAATAAAAATCAAAGTAATTTCTCATAAATTTCTTCAGTAATAATAAGTGAAAATGGAATTAAAGGCTCCCCAACCCCTAAAACACCACTTTAAAGTAATATCAACAGGAAAAACATTAAATGTAACTTGAAGAAGACAGAACATACCCACACAAAAGAAATAAATATTGTACCAGCCAGAAACTCGTCCCTAATGCCACTCAAGTAGTCACTGAACAAGCAAATTAATGCCTCGAGCAGCAAAGGCAACCTATGATGCTACAGTAATTTAACCAATAACAGGCACTTACCCATCACATATTACTCTATTACAATCAAGGCAAGTCGCCAAACTATGCGTGGATTGACATTCATTGCAGCTTGCTACAGACGAGCTTTTCCCTATCTGCTCACATCTGGAATGAACATAAAGCAATAGAAAAAGAAGAGAGGAATTGAGTGTTTTGACAGCAGTGGACATAAAATTTTAGAAACAAATTTGTGCGATCCTTAATATACACCAAGGGTGCGAATAGCCGAAGAACTATAATAACAGGGGAACAAGATGAGACAGATTCAAAATTCTTGAAACCTTCTATAAAGTCCCAGAAGATCTTTGGGTATGGAAGTTGATTTGTTTTGTCCAACTGCAAACTGCATGACAAGGACTTTTTCACGTCATGCCAGTGTAAACAAGGAGTAAAGAAGTTGAAAAACAGATTATCACGCCAAGGAAGGGAAGTTTATAGGGCACTCACCAAGCAACTTCAGCAAGGTGCCCAGGCCTCCGACAGGTAGTACTACAATTAACAAAGATTTTGTGAGCAACATAGCACAAATAGGAATATAATGTGGTCATGTGATGAAAAAGATCCACGAAACCTTTTCCCTTTCTGCATATTGAAAACCACAGGGAGTACGCAGGTCCTAAAAGAAAATAAGTACTAGAAAAAATAATGAGTTAAACAAGATTCATTCATTCTCATAGCATGGAAAATTTAAAATGCTTTCTTCTTTATCCAGGATTAACCCATTTAAACAAACTGAGAAGAACAATGACAAGTAGGTCTAGCAAACCTTACCATAGATAAGTGGAGAGATTGGATTTCCTATTGGACCATCGGTGCCGAACATAATCCCAAGCATCATTTTCTTCTTCAGCAGAGATGATCAGAAACAAACTCATTGGCCGTGACCGGACTTTGGTTGCTCAAGGGA
Organism: Eucalyptus grandis; assembly: GCF_016545825.1. Lineage (NCBI taxonomy): Eukaryota > Viridiplantae > Streptophyta > Magnoliopsida > Myrtales > Myrtaceae > Eucalyptus > Eucalyptus grandis. The sequence continues at coordinate 32,390,143 of NC_052615.1, read as the reverse complement.
TCCCTGGAATCCAACATTACAAAAATCACAATGTCAAAACTTGGAACCTTATACCCCTTCTTGAACATCATATATCAAAAAGGCAACAGCAAAATGACCTCTTTAAATTTAGGAGTTCGTAAAAGCACCGCTTTGCATTCCAAGCTGCAGAGATATCATCATCGGTCTATCAACACAAACAAACATTATCTAAATGTCATCTAGCCAGATGTCAATGATAAGAAAGTGCTCGAACTCCGTTTACAAAATTTCACCTCATCGCAAATATATTCTCCATATTTGCCACACACCGTGCAACCGGTTCTCCAAGCAGGGAAATCTTTGCTCACTTCTAATCTTACCTAGATTGCTTTTCCATTGGTTTGGTTGCCTTCACCAATATTACCTACAAAATGCACATCGGTAAACATTTGGAAAAGATACCAAGTCAAAAGTTTATTGCATATTGTTGGAGAAATCTTCTTGAAGTGTTTTGAAGTTGACAAAACGTTTCTACTGATCTAATCAAGGCTTGCGGACTCTGCTGTTCAAAGTCCGAAGACCTCCGGACAGCCGACTCAAGACTCAAAGTCTATCCTCATTGTGAGTCTCTAATCCGTTGAAGAAAGGTTATCCAGAATCGGATGTTCCGTTGATGATTTAACCTTATCAACTGGAGAAGATCTCGTGGCTGGAGAAGACATAACGGAGTCATTTGATTGATCGAAGATTGACTCGATAAATTGAAGATCCGGTGATTGCCTAAATATTATTGGAAGGTTTTGCTTATGGAAACCGAGATCCTGATTGTATGGGCGAATAGGATTGATGGGCTATCAACACGTTCCTTTAATAGCTTGGATAATCTTCCTAATTGATTCCGTCCAACGGGTAGATTGGAGGAATTCCTTTGGTAAGTGCCAACGGGTATGATGGCATAAAGGAGTATATAAGGAAGACTGTCTTAGTTGTTCAAGGTGTGCGCGATAGAAGAATTCCAAAGTCCGAAGCTCTTTTTGTTTAGACAAATCCTTTGAGCGAATACTTGTATATGAAAGAGAGAGTCTATATTTGTGAGAAATCTTGAGGAGGTGTGGTAGAACATCTACTTTGTGGAATCAAGGCAAAGCTGTGCTGTAACCTCTCTCTTGTTCATAGTGGAATCCAGCCAATAGGTCATCGGTGAAGAAGAGTGGACGTAGGCTTGATATAAGCCGAACCACTATAAACCGCGTGTTCAATTTTCTCTTCTCTCGTCTTACTTTGATTATCGTTTCCTCCAACTGTCTAGTATTGTGCAATTGATTGAAAAAAATTCTTTATATACCTATTCACCCCCTCTAGGTACTCATACTAGCAATATCAATTGGTATCGAGCACTGTGTACTTACTTTATTTGAAGTGTTTTACTTCGTAGTAAAAGATCCATGGCTAGTATGCTAGCACCTGGGGCCGATGGAAGGGCAAAGCAATACTAGACCACCCTACTTTGATGGAAAGGATTACAACATCCGGAAGAACAAGATGAAAGCTTTCCTTCGATCAAATGATCCTCGGAATGGGACGTTGTAGAAAAGGAATTACTCCTACCACCTGCATCGGTCCGAAAGAGGAAAAGAAACCGATGAAACCGGCGGAATGTCTCGGGAAGAAATAATCAAGAGACAAACACTCGATGCAAAAGCAATTTACTCCTTATATTGTGCTTTATCACCAACTGAATATAATAGAATATCTTCTTGTGGTACAGCAAAAGAAGTTTGGGACAGATTGCATATCACCTATGAAGGAAGATCGAGTGAAGGAAACAAGAATCAACATTCTTCTCGATCAATACGAAGCCTTCGAATGAAACCAAGAGAATCTATATCCGACATGTTTAGTCGTTTTACGAGATATTGTGAATGGTCTTGAAAATCAAGGTCAACCAACTTCGATCCCATGAAGGTAAACAAGCTCTTTGCGTGGACTCTCCGAGGATTGGAATCACATAAAGACTTCGATAAGAGAGACGCAAAGAATTATGCCACTATCTGGTCGACGAGCTAATTAGAACTCTTCGATCTTATGAAGTGGAACGGATCAATGAAGATGAAGATCCAAAAGGTAAGAAATCTATTGCGTTAAAATCAAATGATGATTCGATGATACAGATTCGAAGATGATGTGGACGATGAGGAGCTTGCTCTCATGATAAGAAGATTCAAAAACTGAATAGAAAAGGAAGAAGGTTCAACTCAAAGAAACAAAGCTTTCAAAGACAGCGGACCAAGTCCGTTGATGATGAGGAACCAAACAAAGACGTAGTCCGCTTTGAATGTAAGAAAAAGGGACACATCGGACCCAACTGTCCTCTTCAAGAAGAAGAGAGGAAAAGCTGAAAAATTTCGAAAAGCTCTCAAAGCCGAAACCCTGAGTGATACAGAGTGTGAAGAAAGTGATAATGAATATGCCAATCTATGTCCGATGGCACAATCGGACTCGGACACTGGATCGACTTTAAAGTGAATTTGAGGCAAGTAATTTTAAAATTCCTGTCAAAGTTTCTAAATATATTGATGAATTATGTTTTAGTCTTAAGACTTCTCTCAAAAGAATTTCCGAACTGAAAAGGAAAACTCAGCTCTAAAACAAAAGGAAAATGTTTTAGTAGAAAGAGTTAAAAATCTAGACTTGACTGTTTCCAATCTTAAAGAAAATGAAGATAATCTTTCAAAAGAAAATGTCTTTTTAAAAACAAACTTATCAAATATATCAAAGAAATTTTCAATAGGGTCTGAAAAACTTGAGAAAATTCTTTCAAAGACAAAGACCTTACTTCAATAAGTCCGGTCTAGGTATGTCGAAGAAACAATTCCCCGATTGATTTTCCTAAAGTAAAAGAAAGAATTAAGAAAAGACTCTCGAGAGAGGTTTACAAAAATCACTTCGAGAAAGTTTTTGTAAAATCGTAGGTAGAAATGCTCTAAAATGTTCAAATGCAACAGTCCAGGATCACTTTGAAAAAGAGTGTCCTATGATTTGGAAACTTGTTAAGAGAATATGGGCTAATACTGCTTATGTTACTAACACCAAAGGACCCAAGAAAGTTTGGGTACCAAAGAAAGCTTGAGACTCTTTTTTAAATGCAGGTCACCGTCAAGAAAAAGGTAAAGTGGTATCTTGACAAAGTGGATGCTCAAGACACATGACAGAAGACTCAAATTGTTTTATAAAGATTGCTCAAGTAAATGGTGGAAAAGTTTCATTTCGAGGAAACAAAGAAAGGGAGTATTGTGGGATTTGGAACTGTGAAAATTGGAAATCTCACAATAAGTAATGTTTCCTTAGTGGAAGGACTCAATTACAATCTTCTCAAAGATTAGTCAATTGTGTGATACTGGTTTCAAGATCTTCTTTCAAGAAGGAATATGTTCGAATCAGAAAGACTCTACACAGTCCTTCATGGGTCGTAGACATGGAAACATTTATCTTCTAGATGTGAAACCAAATGAATCGCAATGTTTTATCTCAATTCAAGACGAAGCAAGCTTATGGCACGAAAGCTTGGTCATGTCAACATGAAGCAATTAGCCAAAATCTCATCAAAGCAGCTTGTTCGAGGACTACCCAAATTACCTTATCAAAAGACCGATCCATGCACTCCATGTATTCGGGGAAAGGGTAAGAAATTCATTTAAGCCAATAAATCATGTCTCTACTAATCATGTACTACGCTTGCTGCATATGGATCTCTTCAGACCAACTAGAACATAGAGTATTGGAGGTAAGAAATATTGCTTAGTAATTGTGGACGATTACTCCCATTTTACTTGGGTATATTTCCTTGCAAGTAAGTCTGAAACCTTCTCGTATTTTGAAAAGTTTGCTAAAAAGGTTCAAAATGAAAAAGGATGTGTTATCTCAAGTATAAGAACAGATCATGGAGGTGAATTTGAAAATCAAGATTTTACAAAATTTTGTGATGAATCAAGCTTCAATCATGTGTTCTCCTCTCCATATACTCCTCAAGCAAAATGGAGTTGTGGAAAGAAAGAACAGATCTCTTCAGGAAATGGCTAGAACTCTTTTAATTGAAAGCAAGATTTCTTCACGATTTTGGGCTGAAGCTGTTTCAACAGCTTGTTATATCATAAATAGAGTCTTCTTAAGACCTATTCCAGAGAAAACCCCTTATGAATTGTTCAAAGATAAGAAGCCTATTGTTTCATACTTTCATGTATTCGGTTGCAAATGTTTTATATTGAAAAATGCAAAAGATCGAGTTGGTAAGTTTGAAGAAAGATCAAATGAAGGTATCTTCCTTGGATATTCTACATCAAGCAAAGCCTTCAGAGTCTATAACAAGAAGAGCTAGTCTATGGAGGAGTCAATGAATGTCAAATTTCAAGACTCAACGCAAGATGAATCAAGTCAGACTCATCAAGAAGAGTCTGAACCTGCTCCAAACCTTCCAAAACTTACAACTCAAGAAGCATCTCAGACTCTGGAAAACCAACTTCTGGATGTTCGTGAAGATCCAAACAAAGAAAGAGATCATCAACCAGACAGATCAACGAGTAACTGGAAGCATACGTCCAGTCATCCCAAAGATCTTATAATCGGCGAAATGAATGAAGGAATTCGCACCAGATCCAAAAGGCGAGAAGAGTCTAGTGCTGTGGCTCTCGTTTCTGAAATTGAACCAAAAAGCATAGAAGAAGCTTTATCTGATGAAAGCTGGATTGAAGCTATGCAAGAAGAGCTCAGACAGTTCAGCATTAATGATGTCTGGGAATTGACATCCAAACCAAAAGGTAAAACTGTTATTGGGGCTAAATGGGTGTTTAGAAACAAGATGAATGAGAAAGGAAAAGTCGTACGAAACAAAGCAAGACTCGTGGCCAAGGGATATACGCAAGAAGAAGGAATAGACTATGATGAGACTTACGCTCTAGTAGCAAGGTTAGAAGCTATTCGACTATTACTTGCGTTTGCTTGTTATAAGAATTTCAGGTTATTCCAAATGGACGTCAAAAGCGCCTTCCTAAATGGATTTATCCAAGAGGAAGTTTATGTGGAACAACCACCAGGGTTTGAAGACCCAAAGAAACCAAACTCACTCTTTAGACTGAAAAAGGCTTTGTATGGTTTAAAGCAAGCACCTCGAGCTTGGTACGACAGATTAAGTAAGTTTTTAATACAAAATGGTTTTGTCAAAGGTAAAGTAGATACGACTTTATTTATTAAAAAGGAGAACAAAAGTTTCTTACTTGTTCAAATATATGTGGATGACATTATTTTCGGATCTTCTAATGAAAATCTGTGCAAGAAATTTTCTAAGTCTATGCAGGATGAATTTGAAATGAGTATGATGGGAGAGTTAACATTCTTTCTTGGTCTTCAAATAAAACAATTGAAGGAATGAACTTTTATTTATCAAGAAAAATATGTTAATGATCTTGTCAAAAGATTTGACTGGAAAAGTGCAAAAAGACCGACATACCTATGTCAAGTTCTTTGAAGATAGACAAAGATGAAGAAGGGAAGAAAGTTGATCAAAAGTTGTACAGAGCATCATTGGTTCACTTATTTATCTTCTTGCTTCTAGACCGACATTTTGTTGAGTGTTTGCATCTCGTGCAAGGTTTCAATCGATCCTAGAGAATCCCATCTCGGTGCTGCGAAACGCATCATTAAATATGTTGCTTCATCATCAAGCATCGGTCTTTGGTATCCTAAGAAGGAGACTTTAATCTTCCGGGGATATTCGACGCAGATTTGGCCGGTTGCGAGTTGATAGAAAGAGCACTGGGAACCCGCCGGTTGCTTAGAAGCGGGGTGAGTGTCTTGGTTTTCAAGAAAACAAAGCACCGTGTCTCTTTCAACAACGAAGCGAGTATGTAGCCCCGGGAAGTGCTGTTCGCAAATTCTATGAATAAAACAACAGCTAAGAGACTTTGAAATTGAAGACTCATGCACGGAGATTAATTGCGACAACACCAGCGCTATCAACCTCACCAAAATCCAATTCTCCACTCAAGAGCAAAGCATATAGAGATTTGACATCACTTTATTAGAGACCATGTTCAAAATGGAGATGTTTCAATTCAATTTGTTGACTCAAAGAATCAACTCGGCGGATATATTCACAAAGCCTTTGGAGAAAATCAATTTGAGTCTATACGCTCCGGACTCAACATTTTGAGGTATGAGGATATCAAAGTCTAAAGACTTTCGGACTCGGACTTACAAGACTTTATCCGAAAGACAGTCTTGGTACGTCCGTCGACTGTAAGTCTTTCTCTTGAATCTCATCTTGAAAATGTACGATCGTCGACCGTGTTTAAATTGTTGCTATATTTAATTGACGTAAATATTGCATCGTTTCATTTTCAAAAGGGAAGTTATTTTTGAAATGGCTATTTTTGCGGAAAAAGACAGTTATTTTGAAAAGACATATTTTTATTTCCTTTATGACGGTTCGTTTATCCCTCTTTTTAACCGATCGTGAACTGTCGATTCCTCTTCACTTTTCTCTCAAAAACCCTAGAAAGCATCAATCCTCCATTCCCGTTTGTCTTCTTCGTTTAATCTTCAAAAAGTTGTCATCTTTCCTGGGAAAGTCAAGCAAGGAATCTTCCAAAACTCGAGAAAGATGTCATCTTCAAGAAAGTCTTCGAGAATTGCAAGCGTGGGACCACAGCGGATGAGTGAGGGGCCTACGCACTTCGATCTTACGAAGATGAAGAGACCTGAACAGCAAGCGAGCCCACAACATTCTCAACAACGTCATTCTCCTCCATCTAGTCCTCAAGGCGTTGATCATCAACAACAGGAAGAAATCATCGAGGATGCAGACCCTATGTGTTAGAAGTCGAAAGAGGAAGATATCAACCAATCAAAGTTTCCATTGCTCGGGCCACTCTTGAACCGGGTGAAGGACGGGAGAACAGATGAAAAGATTACCTACTTAAGGATGGGTGCATTCAACATCTTGCTTCACAAGATTGTGATTAATTGCCTCCGACCGAAATCAACTTCCAAGACTGATGTTTCAAGTTCAGAGGCCAAGCTGATGTATGCCATTCTCTTTGGAAAAAGGTTTTCTCTCCCTCACACTATGATGTTTCACATGTATAGAGCAATGATGAAGGACAGAGGTCAACTCCCTTACCCAAGCCTTGTTACGAAGTTATTCGACATCTGAATATTCAGCCTCCACAAATCTTTTGTGTTCGACCATGCGATCATATGGTGGTAGGATTGAAAATGGTGACCAAAATGCGTCGAAGGAACCGAGCAAGGAGTTGGAGAAATTCAAGGAGAAGACTCTGCTAAATCTCATCAAATCTCTTCTGTAGCTAAAAGAAAAGGGAAGGAGCCCATGGTTGCTCCATCCAATAGAAGAAGAGCTCTCCTCGTTGAGGATGAAGATGATGAGGAAGACATCACCATCTCTGCATTGGCTTTGAAGAATTTAAGTCGTCCTGTTCCACAAAAAGAATCAGATCAAATGACGAAAGAAGCAGAGGAGAAGGAAGAAGAAGAAATAGAAGCTGAAAAAGAAACAGAGGAGGAAAGACCGAAGAAGAAGAAAGAAGAGAAGAAGAAGAACCCGAGGAACACTCTTCTCCACCCGTAGGCATGGAAACGGGGAGATCGGGAGAAAGGAGTGAAGTCTTCATGTCCCGATGCAAGTGAAGGAGTCATCGCTCACCAGCAGACCTGCAGGATGTTTATGCATCTCGGTTTCAAAAAAGAAGGTCATGAAGTTTCATCGCCAAACCTGCGCGATTATGCTGATCTACCATCGTCGCATTCACTCCATCGATCGAGCGAAGCAAGTACTCGACCGATAATGGAGCAGATTTTCGCAGAATCATGGATATTCTCTTGGAGATGCGAGGTCAAATTTATGCCTTGGGATGCGAAGTTCAAAGCTTGAAGAATGAAGGTCAAGCTTCTTCATGTTCATTGAATGATAAAATGCAAGCCCTCTCTCGTTCGTAATCAGGCCAATGCCAAGAGTGAGGAGATTGCACAACTAAAGGAAGACTTTTAAAAGGCCGGAAGGCATCGTTCGTCTATGGAAGATTTCCAGCTTGTCCGCGTTCCTAAGCAATCTTAACTTCATCTCATCCTTTTTAATGATGATAAAAAGGGGGAGAGATGCAAGATTTGATCAAAAAACTTTTCATTCATTAAACTTTTAATTGTTTGTTGTTTTGTGGTGGTTTGTGGTTTGAACCTGTTTGACTTTGTTTTTGTGTCCGGATGAGAACCGAACTAGACTTGGACTTGACCTTCTATTAACTAATATTGATATCTTATGGATGGCTTTATGGATGGCTTCATCATATACTTTGGACTAACCTATTTTTACGTGGTTGCAGATTCTAGTGTTATTCGTTAGCCATTTACCTCTATAAGATATGCATATGTGTTTGAGAAATGTTTTGCAGGTCAAAGATATCCAAATCTGCAGGAAAGTTTTGTCACCATAAAAAATGGGGAGATTGTTGGAGAAATCTTCTTGAAGTGTTTTGAAGTTGACAAAACGTTGCTATCAGTCTAGTCTGAAGGCTTGCGGGACTCGCTGTTCAAAGTCCGAAGACCTCCGGACAGCCGAGACTCAAGACTCAAAGTCTATCCTCATTGACAATCTCTAATCCGTTGTAGAAAGGTTATCCAAAACTGGATGTTCCGTTGAGGATTTAACCTTATCAACGGAGAAGATCTCGTGGCTGGAGAAGACATAACGGAGTCCTTTGATTGATCGAAGATTGACTCGATAAATTGAAGATCCGGTGATTGCCTAAATATTATTGGAAGGTTTCATTATGGAAACCAAGATCCCGATTGTATGGGCGAACAGATTGATGGGCTATCAACACGTTCCTTTAATAGCTTGGATAATCTTCCTAATTGATTTCGTCCAACGGGTAGATTAGAGGAATTCATTTGGTAAGTGCCAACGGGTATGATGGCATAAAGGAGTATATAAGGAAGACTGTCTTAGTTGTTCAAGGTGTGCGCGATAGAAGAATTCCAAAGTCTGAAGCTCTTTTTGTTTAGACAAATCCTTTGAGCGAATACTTGTATACGAAAGAGAGAGTCTATATTTGTGAGAAATCTTGAGGAGGTGTGGTAGAACATCTACACTGTGGAATCAAGGCAAAGCTGTGCTGTAACCTCTCTCTTGTTCATAGTGGAATCCAGCCAATAGGCTGTCAGTGAAGAAGAGTGGATGTAGGCTTGATATAAGCCGAACCACTATAAACCGCGTGTTCAATTTTCTCTTCTCTCAGTCTTACTTTGATTATCGTTTCCTCCAACTGTCTAGTATTGTGCAATTGATTGAGAAAAAAATTCTTTATATACCTATTCACCCCCCTCTAGGTACTCATACTAGCAATATCACATATTTCCTGAACCTGTAGATGACAGCTAATGAAATCACCAAATCAATTATGCAACGGCCCTAATAGTAAACAGGTCTTAGGTTATCTCAATTGGCCAAAAGCAAGAAAACCCCCTGAGAAACTTTAGATTCATGTGCCAAATTCCATTTTCTTGGCAAGGCACCAAAGCCTAGAAGAAGAAGAACAGATTTTAAGACAAACCACAAATTTCAGTCTCCTTCTCTTCATCCCTTTCAGAAGTGCTTCCATCGCCTGCAAGAATGGCAACAATACAAGATTAACATCTAAATTGCACGAGCAATGACATCTAAATGCTTTGGAGACATGTTTATCCCTATTAACCACAAATCCCAAACAGGACTTACTTGCATAGTCGACTAAGTTCAAACCAGAACTCGAAGCCCCCCTACAAAGGGAGAGCAACCCAACTAATCAGTAATCAAGAAAAACAATCTCAATCGCCAAACTGTAAGGGAGCAAAATTACCAAAACATCGGGAGTCAATTCCTAATAAACCCGACCCGTGCTCATTTCTCTCCCGCTCAATCAATTTGATGGGTTTTATGTTTGATGGGTCAAGTTAAGCCAATCCGCCCATGTTAGGCCAAAACCCAGCCCGTAAGTGAATGACCTATAAAAGAGTGTTGTTACTGTAATATATAAAATAAAATAAAAAAGTAAAAATGGGGATTGAACAGTTGCGTTTTCAAAAGAGAAATACGTTTATCTATTTTTCCCCTTTTGAAACAGTACGCGCCTCTCTCGACGAACGGAATCGGGGTTTCAAAGAATTCCTCAAAACTGCAACAAGAGTACTTAATTTGTGGCAATCAAGGTATGTCCGTCTCTCGTGATATGCATTTGATCGGTGTAATATGTTTCTAGGCATGTTTCGTGTTTGTTTTCGGTATTCAATCGTTTGAGTATCGGATCAATTTTCAGAATATGTTTCCCTACATTGGTGTCAGAGTGATGCTGTTTATGTTTCCTTATCACCGTTGATGTTTATAAATTGCTTTTGGTTGAAATTTTGAGAAATGCCGCCGTAGAACGCTCGGGGACGAAAATCCCGACACCCCGTACTATTTGCCCCCCCCTTTTTGATTTTCAGTGAATCAAAACTCATTTATGATAGTGCAGGTTTGTAGTTCTCGTCGAGACGAGAAAACGACGGTGGCTTGTCGCCAGGGGCTGCCAGATGGGCCGCCACGTGCAGCAAGAAGAAACAGCCTCGCACACGCCGAGGTGGTTTGGGCAGGTGCCTGCGCCGCATGCGCCTTGGCAACTGTTGGCGCGTGCGCTACACTCGCCAGCTGACAATAGACGGCGGTTGCTCGCACACGCGTAGTGCACATGCCGGTGACATCACAATGATGTCACCTAGCCAAGTCGATTTGTTTTGTTAAATTATGTCTCGAGTTTGAGCGTGTGCAAAACGCGATCTGCTTGGATAAAATTTTTACATGGTTGTTTGTGAAGATATTTTTCTGATAAAGATAATATTCAAGATTAACGGAAGGAGATTCGTTCGACTTCATGAAGGTTCACAAAAGAGGAAATAAAATAGAATAAAAAAAAAGGAGCAAAGTTTCTTCTTTATCTGCAGGAGCCGAATAAGGTTATCTACGTGCGGCCCAACAATATAAAAGCTAAAAGGAAATAAAGAAAGAAGCCCTCTGCGTCCACGCTGCTTGAGAGTGGAGCCGTGAAAAGAAAACCTAGAGAGCGCCGCACGACGAAAGAAATAGAAGGCAAGAGTTGCGGGTCCAGGAGAAGACTCACGCTGCACGAAGCTTTGAACAAAAATGAATCCGTACGTACGCGAACCCAAGACGAACGCTGGAGTTTTTGTTTTGTCATACATAAAGTGTTTTACTTTGAACTTGAACGTGCGGTAATTTTGTGTCGTGAGTTTACGTCCAAGTGAGTTGTTTATTTATAAACACTTTGAGTTTGGAGTTAAATCTAAGTGTGGGAAACACTCGAGCCTATGAGCAATTGTAAACTTATAGTGGATTATTTGCTGCTGGCTCTCCCCGTGGATGTAGGTATCAATACTTGGACCGAACCACATAAATTTTTGGTATTCTTATTATTTCTCATTTATTTCTTTAGTGATTTTGTGTTAACGTAAATTGCAAAATCCCGTTATTTCCGCAAATTATATTTCCAACAAGTTTGACTCGACCCGACCCTTCTGACTTGACCCAATCTACGTCGACCATTGACCGCGTTGATCGTTGACTTCTTAACTGTTGACTTCTTGACCCTTGACTGTTGACCAAAAAAAAATGAAGAATGTGTTTCTTTTTTAATTAGGTCCTTATGGATTATAAGTAATCCCTTTTTGTTCTGCATTTGTTGTAGGAACAATGCCTCCCCTTCATGAGCGCACACTTATTCGCGCATGGTCGAAAGTCAAAAGACGAGGCTTTCAAGATTGATAGCTAAGTCGATTGATTATTGATGGGAAAGTGATGATTTAATTGAACATGTTCTCGAGGTCAATAAAAAGATACAAGAAGTCATTTGGAAGGGTTATCCCATGCCATTTTTTGAGATAGTGCGATTCTTCACGAACACTCTTCCATAACACTTTTCCATTTGAATGGCAATGAGTGTTGAATCGCCTATGGGAGGTCAACATGGTTCCTAATTATAAGAAGCTAGTAATGGTTTTTTTTTTTTTTAATGAATATTATCGGATTGAAGCCACAAAGACTTCACCCCCAAGGAATGAGTTCAATCTAGCGGGGGATGGATGTGCGAAGGAGAAATCCTAAGAGATTTCCGTCTATTTTTCCATGGTTGCTAAATGTGCCTAATGAATTTACAAAGGAAATTTCCAAGAAATTAAAAAGAACTTTCCCTGTTCATAGTTTGACTTTATAGTGGTGTTTATTTAGTATGTTTTATGGATATCTTATGTGGATTATTTCTACCATGTTGATGTCATTGTAGCAACTGATGTATTGGTTACATTATGTGGAAATGTTTTTTTTATTTATTATTATTATTGTTAATGGATATCCAATGTCAATTGCTTTTGTTATTATTAATTGTTGTGGGTAGTTTATAGAAGTTTCTGTAGCTTCAAAGAACTTATTTTGTATAGAATATTATATTAATGATAATTTCAAGTTAGGATTTTGGATGATGATTAGAAACATAGTGACATTTTGATTCGGAAACCTTATTTGAAATTATTCATTAATATGATGAGTTTATGCAAAATTGATACATAAATGATAGGCCTTAATAATCCGTTCATATGTGTCTGATATGTTCAGATCCAATGGCTTCAGTAACTAAGAACATAGTCGCTGAATTGAACAAAGGTAAGAAGCTAAACGGCGATAATTATGAAATATGGCATATGAAAATCCAATATGTGCTAGAAGAGCAAGAGGCCCTAGAAGCTCTTAGCAGTGAATTCCGTGATACGTGAACTCAAGTTAAACATTAGATATGTCCGAACTATTATCTGTATGATATTGAAAGTGTAGACATACACTCCATGGGAATGAAGTTAATACCGTAATACGTATTTCATACTACATATGCATGAGACGACCAATAAGAGTGGTAAAAGTTTTTATCTTAACTTTTATGCCATATGAGACTCTTGAGGAAAATAGTTCCTTAGTTAAGTGTCCTCATAACTCTTACTTATTTTCAAGATTTCTATTCAGTATTTGCTATCTTAGAATGTTACCAATGATCATGAATTGATTCAATCTAATGTGACATTTCTAGAAAAGCAAGTTGAATTAAAATTAAAAGTTTCAAGGAAAGAGGAAGATCGAGTTTGAAGAATCACATTTTAGTTTTGAATTCACTGATCGACCAATTATGATTGTTTTTGGGATAATTATAATTGTGAATACAATATATCATTATTAAAAAGAGATCAAAAGTGATATAAATTTAATCAATCGATCTAGGGTACTGCATACTATATATACTCAAAAATATGATGCCGATTATGAGCTGCTATATATTCATGACAGATGTATGACAACAAGCTCTCAAAATATGCTGGTTACATAAATTATTTACTGGTATGAATGTTGCAGAAAGGTGAAGAGAGTTCTGTTCGGCCCACCATGTGCGAGTGGGAGATGATGGGTTTTATGTTTGATGGGCCAAGTTAAGCCTGTCCGCCCATGTTGAGCCAAAACCCAGCTTGTAAGTGAAGGGCCCATAAAAGAGTGTAGTTCTTGTAATATATAAAATAAAAAGAAAAAGTAAAAAGGAGGATATCGAACAATTGCGTTTTTTTAAGAGAAATACGTTTCTCTATTTTCCCTTTTTGAAACAGTACGGGCCTCTCTCGACAAACGGAACTAGGGCTTCAAAGAATTCCTCAAAACTGCGACGGTACTTAATCTGTGGTAATCAAGGTATGTCTGACTCCGTGATATGCCTTCGATCGATGTAACATGTTTTTGGGCACGTTTCCGCGTTTGTTTTCGGTATTCGATCGTTTGAGTATCGGATTGATTTTTAGGAAACACAATTTGACATGGTAAGAACAAAAATACTACAAAATTGGCATCTTCAATAAGCATTGCGAAAGAAAAATCCACAATTACCTCCTCTTTTGGACGTATTCCTTGTGCGACATCGGCCGATCGTCCTCCACGGCGACGCTGCTCCGCCACACGGCGCTCTAGAGTCTTGGCGGCAACGGCGCTCAGCATTCTCATCATTCGAAGGTTCTCCATTAGTCAAGGAGGCGCTTCCAGTCACGATGTTGTAAGCTACCGCTTCCAGACGCGCAACGAATCAATGAGAAAACCGGAAAACGAATTTCGGAGATGAGACCGGCTCGCATTTGCAGCCAAGCGATGAAAGAGGAGGGAGGAAGTTACCTTTGAGGTTTCGAAGAGCGGAGGAGAGATTGAAGTCTCTATTGTAAGTGAATGAAGGATTCTTGTAGAAATTGGTCCTCATCCCATCCTCTCTCTCTCTCTCTACTTTTGCCGAGTTTCTCTCTCTAACAGTAGCTGCTCAAAACCGGATTCGAGTATGGAAGATGAAGGAGAAGAAGAACAACAGTCGGATCAAGCAGCAACCCGAATCCAGCAAGAATCTCGGCCCTGCACAGCCTGACCTAAGTTTTCGTTTCGGTTGAGAACTAAGTTCGGCCCGGCCTAGTCCAGACGAGTTACCATATTGGCACTTTTTTTTTTTCCTTTTCTTAAAAAATATTTTATATTGTAAATTCTTTTTGACTTTTCATCTCTACATTTTTGCGGTTTTTCTAATTAAGCCTCTTTCCCTTTAATTTGTCCATTAAATCTTTCTATTTTCTTAAATTTTGTAATCAAGTCCTTCCGACACTAAACCTTGCAAAATCCATTCGGCATGGCTATCGAACAACGCCACAATGCGACGTGGATAAGATTTTTTCCAATAAGGACATTCACGTAGACTTCTACATGAGCTAAGATTTATCCACACTAGACTTTGATGATTTTCCTATTGTGTCCACGCGGGAATCCGCATACATATTTTAGTGTCTTCTAATGGTTGATTGGAATTGGTGTCGAAGAAACTTGATCAATCAGCTTGTGAAGGTAGAAAGATTTATTTAGACAATCAACAATTAATACTATTAAAAATCTCAAATTTATACCCTAAGACACAGTTACCTCAAATTAATTTATTACCTCATAAAAAGTTCACGAGCTACACAATTGCGCCGAACCATTTTCCATCTCGCAAAAATATTTAAGCTGGCATCCCTAATTTCAAGTCTACCATCAATGCATATGTGTCAACTTACGTAGATTGAATTTCTCATTCTCCATATCACTTTGTACTCAAATACGGTCCATATAACAACAAAATATATCCATCACTAGTTTGAGCCTTGTTTAATAACCATTCCGGAATAGAATCGTTACCAAATGCACCCTTGATATCTCCGTCATATTTCTTTTTTAGCAAATTGACTGTCAGCCTCAGATGAGAGAGGTAAACCGCGGTGCTGTCGCAAGCGAAACGTCGTTGTCCTAAACCTTTGTGTGACTAAAATTATATTCTTTTTCTTTCCTCATTTATAGTCTTAACCTTTGCTCTCCATCCTCCATCCAGCCTCTAATTTATTGGGAAAAAAAAGAAGAAATCCCCACAAAAAATTGTGGATGTCAGACGTGATATCACAGCTCCCCTCCTCTCTGCAATATCTGAAACTTCTCCTAAAAAGATTGGCTCCTGTTTAGCTACAGAGGCAATGAACAAAATTCATAGGAAGAATGTTATAAATAATCTATAAATTTTAGCTCAATATATAATGTGATCTTAAAATTTTAATTTATTCAATATAATTCCTAAATTTTAGCCTAATTTTCAATATGGTTGCCAAACTTTTAATTTATTTAATATAATCTTAAAACTTTTGGTATATGTTCAATTTAATTCTTAAACTATATGAAAAATGGTCAATGCAGTCTTTTCATTAATTCAAAATCAGGGACAATATTGAACATTTTCATATGGTTTACAGACTAAATTAAACACGTGTCAAAAGTTTAAAGAAAACATTGAATATTTTCTTATAATCCAAGAACTAAATTGAGCATAACTAAAAGTTCTAAAACTACATTGAACACATTAAAAGTTCGGGGAATACATTATATATTAAGCTAAAATTCAAGGATCATATTAAATAGTTTAAAAATTCAAGGACCCATCATGTATTTGGCAAATATTCAGGGACTATTTGCGTCTTTTCCCAAACTCGATGGCCAGAAAATTGTAGTTGCAAAGGTCAACGGAATATGAGATGTTCAAAGAAGATTTTGCTAGAAGGTAAATTAGATGAAAATAAAAGTAAATGGGGTCCACTAATCTCCAGATGTTTCGAAATAGACACTGCGGCATTACTGGAGGCATACGAACGTGCTTACGTCATCGGGGTTGGTGTTCCATCTTGCTCCTTTGACCATCACAAACGGTGTCCAGACGCCATGCTTAAACAAATCCCACTTCCCATCAGCATTTTCAAAGCTAAAATAATATTGTAGCATGAAAAGCTGAAATAGAAAGATGCCATTTTCATAGGTTTTTTAGTCGAAAAATTATTACATTACGGAAAAGTTTCAAATGACTTTTTTTTTGTTCTTTTATCTTATCCTATATGTATTTTACAAATCACTTTGTGTATTATATTCTGTGTGCAAATTGTGGTCGCTCATTCACGCATCCCCACGTCAATATCTGAAAAGGTCGGGAGTTTGCCCTCCCATTTTCATTTCACACCAGAAATTTCCCAGGCAGCTCCGAATTCGGACAAAAGAAGAAAGTTCGCCAAATGGAAAACCAACCAAAACTCCAAAACACAGAAACAAAAGGACCAAAAAGAAAAGAAAATCGAAACTTTGAAGCAGTCAAGAAAAAAAAAAGATGAAATTTTTCATAGGGATAATTAGTGGGAAGTTTCTGTGATCACAGACAGGCGAGTCAGCTCGGAAAACACAGAAACAAAAGGACCAAAAAGAAAAGAAAATCGAAACTTTGAAGCAGTCAAGAAAAAAAGATGAAATTTTTCATAGGGATAATTAGTGGGAAGTTTCTGTGATCACAGACAGGCGAGTCAACTCGGACAAAGCTTGAATTTTCGGGGCGATCTTTATATAAAAGATGAGAAAGTCAAATGTGAATTTCGAATGGTGGGGAGGAGGGGAACAGGAGGATCTTGATTTGGAGAGAAGATTGACAAAAGAATCTTCGATCTTGGGGACTAGTTCATTGGACCTGGAAAAAATGGAGCTCACTTAACCGTTCCCACGCGCTTTCCAGCCTAAAACTTCCTGAGCAAAGACACAGCCGCTGCAGTCGCAGAGCTTCGAAGAAAACAGGGGAATCCAAGAAATAGAGACGGCCGTCATGCTCGGTTGCGTCAATGGAAGCCTCAACCAGGCCGAGTTCGGCAAGCCCATGCCCTGGATCGGCGTCTACATAACGGCGGCTTCCCTGGCCTGTGCGATCGCGATGGCCGCGGACGCCGCCGCGGGCTTCCGCTACCGGCAGCTCTGGTTCCCGAGCCGCTACATCGCCCTCAACGCCATGTCCCTGAGCGTCATTGCCGTCGCGGTCAAGCTCTGCGTTGATCTCAACACGCCGATGGCGCGCCGGGAGGAGCAGCTCGCCAAGCTTAGCAGCTCGGTCCTGATCTGCACCGTGATGGGCAACGCGATGCCTTCTCTCGGGTCAATGGAGAACAAGGAGCTCCGGTCCAACGTGATCGCTCTGGTGATTCTCGTCATCACATCTTTGTGAACATCTGTATGCAGTTGGGCACTGGAGTGATCTTCGTCTGCAGGTGGGAACATGCCTTCGTGATGTCCATGATGCTGCTGTTGCTGGTGACCCTGAGCTTCTCGGCCGCGATGGTCCCAACGAGCAAGTGCTACTTGGAGATGAAGTATTGCAAGATGCACGAGCTGACTATGAAGGAGAGCTTGAGCCGGAGCTGCGACGTCGTCTTCGACAAGCTCAAGGAGCACCTGTTGAAGTATGGGATGATGGCCCATTCCTGCAACCCGCAATTCGTTGTGGCGCGGTCCGTGACGTGCACTGCTTCCGGGGCGCTCTGCCTCCTGAGCGCAATGACCCTGGCGCAGGCAATTGTCCGGGCTTACCTGCAGCCCTGGATGTTTGAGTTCGTATCCTGCTATGGCCGATCGGAGTCAGAGTCGGACTATAAGTGGTCGAGCACGGCGATTCTCATCATGCAGACTATTGCAGTCGGGGTCGGCACAATCGCGCCCGCATTCCGATGGTTCCTCACGATCAGATTGAAATGGCAGAGGCGGGGGAACAAGAGCTACAAGGATGAATTCAAGTCCGAAAAGTATTGGATACAGCAATTCATAGAGATTAAGGAGCGTCCGTTCAATTTACAGGTCCGGAGCTGGCGATGTCGTAAACTCATCCACGACTCGAAGAACGTGGTTTTGGATATGCTCATCGGAATACAAGTCGGGATCGTGTTGGGAAGCAAGGCCGTGAGGCTGATCTCCATTCTGTTCATGACCCCGATCTTGTTGTTCTGTGATTTGTGCTCCGATCTGAGGAAGAAGTTCAGACTGAACATCAGCGATTCAGAGAAGGACTTGCACTCGAGTTCGCCCCTAGAGGCTCGGCCTCAAAGCCGGACTTCAGCCAATATATTTTGCATCTCGAGGGCGAGGAAGAATTGGTGCACGTCATGATGCGGAACAACTGCGACACCATCGAGCGTTGGATCGAGATGGGGAAGAACAAGCAGCCCAAACATCTCGTGCAACTTTTTGAAGAGACGGATCCTTATGGGTTCCCAGGGTCATGGACTTCGACAGCGATGCAGTTCCTCCTCTGGATTCTGTAGAACCACCGAACAATTGGGCACTGCCGATCGCGACCTTAACGAGCATAGCAGTCACCATTCCAGACATTGATCCATCTGCCAGAAAACGATTGCTGCGTGGTGTTCGCGAGGCCCTGATGTATGTCAAAATAGTAGAAGAAAGGCTGTGCGCAAAACAAGAATTGATGAATGCCCAAAAGGCGGCGAGCATTGTGTTCATGGGAGTCGATCTCTACCACAAATGGCTCGATGTAGATCTCCTCAAAATTTCCCTCCAGGGAAACACCACAAAGGATGTGCTCGAAGCGCTTGCGTGCAGTGCAAAGAACGTTCTCGTCGAATCCCATGGATATTTAATGGAATCCCCTTCGGCATGGCCCGTCAAAGTACGGGCCGCGCATTCCATGTACCGTATAAGCAAGACCGTGCTGCTCGATTGCAAGAGCAGCGACTGTGATATGAGCAACAGTATCTTCGAGAAGCTATCAAGGATGATCTCCGATATTATTGCGGCCTGCCTCACCAACTTAGAACATGTCATATTCACCGAGTGCTCTCGCAGCGGCATTGAGGGCCGGACAGAGAGTGTGTGGTCCGCCGCTATTCTTCTCGGAAGAACGGCAGAAGTGATGAAAATCCTAAGCCAGAGGGAGCTTCCATGTCTGGACTCCGACCAATTGGCGAGAAATGATGAGCGTGCCTTGAGTGACCTGAGGAAGGCTTTACCGACGAAGTCATTCCCAGATGAGAGCGAACCGTCTTCTCTCAGTCTCGGAGATCAGTACCTATCTATTCAGTATTCACAAGTCTAGGGGGAAGCTTGAACCAGCCTATGTTGGAAGATATGCGGTGATTGCTCGTGATATTCAATGGAAGATTTGATCTAATTACGATTGTATACAGATCAATTAAAGATTAGATTTAGATTTAGATTGATACATAGGATCATTTACTTCAATTCATTGTATACACCTTGTATTATATTTACAGAGGGCTGTACATTTACAAACTATTGAAAAGAAAATACAAAAACTCTTTCCTTCAGTCACGATCCATTCAGCGGATCCATACTGATAACGGGGGAGAATTCTTCAGCCATGATTGCTCCTCGCTCTTTTCATCTCATGGCATCCAACATGAGAGCTCATGCATTTATATACCACAACAAAATGGAGTGGCTGAACACAAGCATCGTCATCTATTGGAAGTTGTGCTTTGAAGTTTCAAGCATCAATTCCATAAGATTATTGAGGAGATTGTGTCATCATAGCGGCTTATTTAATAAATCGCATGCCTACTCGGGTACTCAATAGGCGAACGCCTTTTGAACTACTATTTGGGAAGAAACCGGAGCTGCAACACCTCAAGGTTTTCGAATGTCTATGTTATGTCACAACAGTAGGACCTCGAGACAAGTTGAGTCCCCGTGCTCGGCGATGCATTTTTATGGGATATCCCAACCTACAAAAGGGGTATCGGGTTCTTGAGATTTCCACAAAGGAATTCTTGATAAGTCACAATGTAATCTTTCATGAGAACATCTTTCCTTTCTATGAGAAGACATCTTCAGATGAAGATTCAGGGATAATCTCCAATCCTCGTGGCCTCTTATCTGATGAAGCATTACCTTGAAATTCTGATTACATACCATTAGCACAACCGAGGAATGTCCCTTTTATTCCTACACTTATTCCAGCAACAAGACCAACTTCGGCTGAGAATTCGATCTTAGAAAATATTTTGGGGAACACACTAGATGAGCCCACTGCTGATGAGGAAATCTAGGATATCTCGCTAACACCCTCTAGTGAGGCAATCCCTTCTCCTCCGAGAGTCGATCATCCAAGATGCTCTGGTCGGACTACACAACCTCCAACCTGAACCAAGGATTATGTCTATGCCACTCACAATTCACAGGTATTCAATATATAATCTCATCCTATGTTTCCTTTCATAGATTACCACAGGAACATAAATGTTGCATTAGTCGCCTATCAGAAGACAAGGAACTATCTAGTTATGATGAGACATCTATCGATCCAAGATGGCAATAGGCTATGAAGGCAGAACTAAAAGCACTGATTGATAACTAAACATGGGATCTTGTCTCACTACCACCTAATTGTAAACCAATTGGGTGCAAATGGGTCTACAAGATTAAATATCGTGCCGATGGCTCCATTTGAACGGTACAAGGCAATGTTGGTAGCCAAGGGCTTCACCCAACGAGAAGGCTTTGACTATCATGAGACATTCTCTCCGATAGCCAAATATGTCACAATCCGTTCATTCTTAACTGTTGCTGCCATTAATAACTAGCCTCTACATCAAATGGAGGTGTACAATGCCTTCCTCCACGGTGATTTAGACGAAGAGATATATATGGATATTCCTCAAGGCTTACGGAGACAGGGGGAGAATAAAGTATGTCATATTCGCATATCTCTTTATGGATTAAAACAATCATCCAGATAATGGTACGCCAAATTTGCGAATGCTCTTGCAACAGCAGGCTTCAAGCAGTCCAAACATGACTATGCTCTATTCACACGGACAAAAGGTATGTCATCTATTTATTTGATGATATATGTCGATGACATTCTCGTTATGGGAAATGATAAAGCTGCCATAGAAAGTTTTAGGGAATATTTGCATGCCACTTTCCACATTAAGGACTTAGGAGCACCTAAATATTTCCTTGGGATTGAAATTGTCCGATCTAACCAAGGGATTTCCTTAGTTAGCAGAAGTTTATATTGGAGATCATATCAGAAGCAGGTCTATCAGAATGCAAGCTAATTGTCATTCCCATTGAACAGAACACTAAGTTAACTACTATAGATTATGATAAGGGCATATCTCAAAATGATGATCCCATGCTCAGAGATCCATCGGGCTATCAAAAGCTTGTTGGGAAACTCATATATCTGACTATGACTAGGCTTAATATCTCCTATGCGTACAAACACTTAGCCAATTCATGCACAATCTAAAGTAATCTCATTTGGATGCTGCCTTGAAAGTCGTGAAATATTTAAAGAAGTGTCCAGGACTTGGGATACTCCTATCCAAGAATTGTGACATGGAAATGATTGCGTACTGTGATGCAAACTATGCAACATGTCCCATAAGTCGAAGATCGGTCACTAGATATTGCATCAAATTGGGAGAATCACTTCTCTCATGGAAGACCAAGAAACAACCCATTGTGTCCTTGTCCTTAGCTGAAGCAAAGTATCGAGCTATGGCTAAAACCACCTGCCAAATAATGTGGATATGAGGTCTACCTAAAGATCTCAGAGTACAATTGCAAGAGGCAGCGAAGTTATACTGTGACAATGATGCGGCTCTCAAACTTGCAGCAAATCCTATAGTGCGAGGGGGAACCGAGCATATAGAAGTGGATTGTCACTTTACACGAGAAAAAAATCCAAGGTGTAAATGAGACAAGAGGAATTGGGACGACAGAATAGCCACCAGACATCTTTACCAAACCCTTGTGTCAAAGATAGCATGTATATCTATTGAGCAAGTTAGGCGTCTTGGAAATCTACAAGCCACCAACTTGAGGGGGAGTATTTGAAGATATGCGGCAATTGCTCGTGATATTCAATGGAAGATTTGATCTAATTACGATTGTATACATATCAATTAAAGATAGATTTAGATTTAGATTTAGATCGATACGTAGGATCATTTACTTCCATTCATTGTATACACCTTGTATTATATCTACATAGAGATGTACATTTACAAACTACTGAAAAGAAAATACAAAAACTCTTTCCTTCAGTCGTGATCTCCTTGCTATCTTCAGCTTCTTTCAACCTAGGAGTTTTTACATGTTTCTTTTTTCATCCCCGTAACGATATGAATGATGGTCAAGGAATGGTTACTAGTTGTATCAACGAGTAGGGGTGTCAAGAACCGAACCGAACCGAAAAAATCGATTTTTCGGTTCGGTTCGGTTTTCGGTTCGGTTCTCGTTAAAAACCGAAATCTCTTTTATCGGGTCGGTTTATTCTCTCCCGTCCCGTCAGTCCCGACTCTAGGTTTTATTCTATCTCGACTCTAGCCCTCTCCTCTCGTCTCGTGTCTCCTCTTGGTCGGCTTGGAGGTGCAACGGCGACAGTGGCAGGGACGGCAACGGCGGCAGGGACGACGACTGCAATGGCGACGGCAGTAGGGACGGCGACTGCGACGGCAACCGATTGAGGGACGGAGCCCCTCTTCCTTCTGCGACGGCGCACGCTCTGCTTTGAACTGGGGGGCGGCCAAAGTCTCTCCTTCGTCACTTTACACATTGTTTGGCTAAGACCAAACAAAAATCTCCTCCTCCTCGTCTTCTGCTACCTTGGGAAACCGCAGCGCAACCCTCCCCCCCTCTCTCTCTTTCTCTCGTAAAGGTGACTGCTTTTCTCTCGAATCTTGGTTGATGGTGATTCTCGCGTGCAATTCGTGCACATCGGGTGTGTCAGAGGGTCGTCAGATTGATGAATTTTGTGGGTGGAGTTCAGCTTGACATTCATTTGGGTGATCGATGAACGGGCTCTACTTTCGTTTTGTAAAAATTGCTTTTTGTCCCCTGGGCGGGGAGTTGATTTTGGAATTATGGGATTTGAGTATGCTGGCTATGCTTGTGGTTTCATTCGGTGTCGATCTCTTGCTTGGTCGATTCCAGTGTGGGAAGCGAAAAGGGTTGGTTTTTCCCGTTATTGATTTCAGGGTAGTGTATGGTGTCTGTAAATTGAGTTACTGAGCGAAACTTCAGTTGGGTTTTGCTTGTTTTGTTTATTACGGTCGTCAAAATGTTGCCTTGATTCTTTCATGCTCTGTCCACTTTATTGCAGACTTATGTGCTAAAGTCCCCCACAGATTAAAGAGTTTAGGGAAACTTTTGTTTGATGACGAGAGGCTCTTGTACATTTGATAGACAGAACATCATGAGCAAATTCAGGCTTTAGATGGAAGTTCTAATGATGGCGGTGGATTTTTACAGCTTTTGGGCAGTTCCTTCTAATTCTTGAATCATCAGACTGCATAAACTGTTATTTATTTATTTATTCCGTTTGCCCCTCAAAGCAGCTTGGCAATGCAAATATTAGGGGATCAACTATACTTGTTTGAGGAGTGGCTCTGTCATTGCCTGTAGAACCTGAAAATTAACTCAGCAAAGGTAGTTTTTAGATTTATTGATGATCATGGTTGGAGTGATTTCAGTATAGTTTCTTTTTTGGGGAAAACTAATGCCTCTGGGGCCTTGAGGACATTGTGGATGCTTCAGGACTTAAACTCACTCTTTGGGCTTGTTAATAAAACCGACTATTATCAAACAGTGAAAGGTTAGGCAGTGTTATCCACTAAGAAGTCCTATAACTTCATAAGATTTTAACTTGAATATAGGAGCTTACGCCTGATTCTTTTCATCTGTTTTTCTTTTTCCCTTTGTCTCTTTATCTGTGTTTGGCTTAAACAATTATTCTTTTTCACAAAAGTATCAAGTTCGACAATTGGAAAAGGGTTCCAACTTCTCATTGTAGATTCTTGACTCTTTTCGTCTGTTTTCCTATTTCTTTTCTATACGAACTTGAATTCTACCATCTTCCATAGATAGCTTCTAATGTAGCTAAAAGTTTTGGGCCCGGATCTGTCTCTCGTTATGTGTCCTTGCCTTCTTCGAGGGAATTTATCTATAATTATGCATCTTATGTAAAAATGGTTGCTCCTTTGAGGTTTATAAATATATTAATGTTCCTTTATATTGATGCAGTGTCATTGAAGCTCTCAAGGTGGATAGTTTGTCAACACCGATTTTTGTTGTACAATGGGGATGCTACACGGCATCTTTTTGAAGTCTCAACAGGTCTTGATTCTCTTGTCCTTGGAGAAGGACAATTTCCTAGACTAAATGGGTATATTTGCTGAGTGAAATGTGATGTGAGGTATAAAGACTATAGTAGAACATTCAGATGAGAAGATAAGTTGTTAGCATACTTTATCACGATTTCATATGCTTATGGCTATATTTACGAATCACTAGTGTAAAAAAAAAACACTTAAAATCGCTACACTACATGTAGGACCAAATATTCCTTTTGGGAACAAATTAAGATTGGAAAAGCTAAAAGTAGGGCAATTTTTTATCCAAACCAGTTCCCATGAAACCCAGAAAGTCAAAAGTGAAGCTTTCGCTTCCTTTTGAAACCCAACTAGATTGGAAGCAATGCAAAACTCGAGCCATTTCCAGGCTCAACTGGGACAAGCCCACAAAAGAAACCACATCTCGGGACGCCATCCTCCTTCCAAAGAATTCTCACACAACATTTCGAGCTCCCGTCCTCATCGTCGCTTCTTATCCTCCCTGGTTTCTTCTTGCTTGACTTCTCTTCGAAGAGAAGTCATCTCGCTTCTCATGATGTGATAATTTCAGGAGAGTGAAAGGGCTGTAACAAAGGAAGAAGGAAGAGATCTAGCTCAAAGACATAGATGTTCGTTTCTTGAATATAGCACAAAAACTAGAGAGAACGTCAATCAATGCTTCAAGGAGCTTATATAGAAG
Organism: Eucalyptus grandis; assembly: GCF_016545825.1. Taxonomy (NCBI): domain Eukaryota; kingdom Viridiplantae; phylum Streptophyta; class Magnoliopsida; order Myrtales; family Myrtaceae; genus Eucalyptus; species Eucalyptus grandis. The sequence goes on along the minus strand of NC_052615.1, from coordinate 32,364,843 downwards.
GTAAGCCGTCCCAAAAAAAAAAAAAAACTGAAAACCGAAAACCGAAACCCAAGATTTAAAAACCGAAAAACCGAACCGAACCAAACGGTTCGGTTTGGGACTTATTTGGTTCGGTTCGGAAATTTTCTCTAACGGTCCGGTTCGGTTCGGTTTTTCAAAAAAACCAAACCGAACCGAACCATTTACACCCCTATCAACGAGCATTGCAAAAAGAGCTGTCGAATGTACTCAAGGCATATCTCTTGCTGATGTATAGTCGCAATATTATCGAGGTAGGAATATGATGACTCTTGAGCATAAAGTTAAGATTAATGTCATTAATGCCAAACTGGTAGATTAAATTTGCGCCCTAATATAGGAGGAGGAATTAGCATTACTAGTAGCATCAGAATCAGGATAAAAAATCAACATTGATCTTCCAACCTACATGCTAACCTAGCTAATGAAATAGCGTAAATCGCGAGGGCGGTCTCTTCATAAGGTTCTTTATGTTTTTGCAAAGGTTTTCAAATTACTTATTGCGACGAGATCTCGGGCCAACAGAAGCCACTCTTAGCACCTGCTTCAAAGTGTCTCATGATCTGTTGATGATCCAGGCTCTTGATCTGGTGACATGTTTGTCCCTATTGGCTCGCTACTAGAACTGAAGGTTGCTAAACTATGGTGCAAAACAGATCACTCTTCCACCCACAAAAGAGAACTCAACTCTAGCTCAATTAATTAGCTAATCTCCAGGCAATCGGACCTCAATCTGCAACTTCTAAACAGCTAACAAAAATCAAGAGACCAAAGATCAAAACAGAGCATAACTTTCAGACTATGTCATTGAAGAAGCCCCATGAGAGTACATCAAGTCATGTTGATGATGGGCATCTAATAGTTCCCAGCTATCGATTATGCCTACTTTAGTTTATCCTTTTTTTAAAGCCAAATGAGACTTATCTTGGCCACAGCAGAGTAGTTTTGCATCCAAGTAATGAAGAGTGGTGGGGCTCCTCGGTCTCCAAAAGGGTTTTGAGAATAAAAGGATATTCTCATTCATGACCCGGCATTTCTCAATTTTACCTTTTGAAAGGCTGCAAATCCAAAGTTTAATATAGTCTTTTTTGTGCAACGGGGAGAGACTTTAAGTAATCATGTCAACCTTACATCATTGCCAAACTTAGAGCTAGGTCTAGCTACTTCCATTACAGGGACGACGAACATGTCTCGAACGATCGAGTGATTGCATAATGGCGCAAACGATGGTTAAAGTCTCAGTTTCCTGTGTCAAATTGTTTTTCATATGGCATGCGTAGGTACCAAGCCAAGACCAATGAAGCCAGTAGAACTCGAAATTTATAATATTTTCCTAATTTTTAGTTCAATCAGCACACTTGACTATGACATATTTTCATACCCATTTGTTCATCCTTTGATGGTCAAATGTTGTTTTTCTAATTTTTCCATGGTGTAGTAATTTATGGAATAAATTTTGATTGATATTCGATGTGTCGAAAACATAATCATATGTTTGATATTTCTGAATGAAATCTTGCTAAATTTGGTAGGCCATAAAAAGAACGCGATACCAATCTAATTTGATTAGGGAAAAACCTGTTTCGAAAATCGTATCTGGGGCTTAAACGGAAAATAATTTGAAATAAGACAGAAAACCGAGAAAGAACCATTTTAGAAAAGGAAGAAGGTTGACTATTGTAGAGGGGTGTGTTATTTGTCGTCATCATCATCACTTTTTATTTTTTTTATATAAATTTTAAGTTGTACTTGATTAAAAAAGGGTTATTATTAAAGATGGGCATTGATAATGGAGTAGTTGGAAATTACTGGAAATACACAAAGCCAAAAGGCTGCCTCGTATCCTCGTTATCTTCTCCCACTGATTCCCACGGGTTTCACAAGATTTCTCTCCCCCAAAAAAAGCTCTCTTTTTTATCTCTCTTTCTCTCTCTCGACCGAGCCCCCTTTTTCGTCACTCAGCAAGGTACGATCATCGGCTTCCAGCTTGCCTCTCGATTCTTCGTCCGCTTGCGAACTTGTACTTCGGTTCGATTACTCAAGAGGTTGGAACGTAGTAAAGTTCGAGTCTTTGTCTTGGGAATCGATCGCTGTTCATCTTGGTGCTTTGACTTCGACGGTGCTCATGCTTGAATTTGCAGAATCCTGGGTTGCTTTTCCCTTTTTCTGTGTTTTTAATTCTTTGTATGTCTGATCGTCGGTAAATTCTGTGTTCTGGGTCGTGAGAAGGAGATAAAGTTTTGAGCTTTTTTAATTTTTAATTTTTTTTTTCAATTTTGTTCTTCTTCCTTTTGGGTTAGGAAACTGGCTTCACCTCCTGAATTTGACTGTACTGCTGAGTTGAACTATTATGGCGTGGAGGGATGGGGTGATAAATTGAAGGGCTCTGTTGTTGTTATCACTACTTCTTTTTCATATGTTATGCTCGATTTTCTCAGTTTTGGCTTATGTTTTTGGGGCTATGGTAGCAGGTCGAATGGCTAAGAGTTACTTCAAGCAAGAGCATGATCTTGGTGCGTTTTACTCTTCCTTGAGTAGCAATTGGCTTTTGTGGTTATTTTGTTGCTAAAGCTTCGATTCTGAACGTGTTAATTAATAAATCTGTCCTCTAAACCCAGAGAAGAGGCGGGCGGAGGCTGCCAGGATAAGGGAGAAGTACCCAGATAGAATTCCGGTGAGAATGAAAGTTGGATGAATATGCTATGATTCATGCTGATGAACTTTTCTTTTGAAAATTTAGCCTTAAGTTTGCTTCTTTGGGAACTTAAGTATCTAGTTATACTTTTTGGCATACTTGATTGTTCGTGCGCTTCATCTCTCATGCGCTCAAGGACTTGCGGAGTGGAAAGTCAAGCTCGCAGTATTACTTTGTCCAGCATTTTAGAATTTCAGTCTAACAATATGGGAAATTAAGTGGTTTATGAGGCCCTTTTATTCTCTTGAATTGAGAACGGGTATTGCCTGCTTGAGCTCTCTCTTACTCATTGACCTTAAATTTTATTTTCTTCCACCTTTTTAAGGTTTAAGACTTAGTCACATATAATCATAACGCCCCCCTTGTTGCCTATGTAAATGCGTTCAGGCCAGTATTTCTTAATATTCTGTCATTGCTTCTGCTCTCTGCCCCCAAAACAGGTCAATTTTACATTATGTTGATTAATCCTTTCATGTACAAAGAATTTTTGATGAATAGACTGTAATATCGACTTAGCAGAGTATCCTCTATATTAAAGATTGTTACAAGCAATTTGCATATGACATACAAGGTTTCATATGGACCGCGGTGGTTTTTTGATCTGTTTGGCAGAAGTCATTCATATTGATGTCCAGATTCTTTGGGCACTCGATAGTTGAAAAATAACCTGTAATCTCAATTCTCTCCTCTAATTTTTGTACCTTATCTTGAGGGTGACATTACAAGGTCATGGAGAAGGAAAAGGTGTGCTTTCTTTTTTATTTGAAAGGTAGCGACTATTGGGATAATTTGAGTTAAAAACTGCTAATACTGGTCTGGAAAAGCTCAGTTGTTTGCCTTATCATCAGTAAGTGTGTGTTATGGTAGTGAGAACTTCAGACTTCCACGATTTAGGCTATAAAAGTCCATATGTATTAGGGACTGGCTGGGTGTGGTGGTGTGGTGGTCCACCATTACCAAGATGCAGTAGCTTTTGTTGGTTCAATTTCCTTACCCTTTTGATCTTATAAGTATTTTATTTGAAGATGAATGCATGTGCATTTCATCATATTGGGTTTTGACGCTAACATGTCTTGGGCTTTGTCTTTGGTTAAGGTGATTGTGGAGAAGGCTGAGAGAAGTGATATCCCGAACATTGACAAGAAGAAGTAAGAATCGAGCTTTTGTCAATCACCTGCTCTCTGTTTGTTGGACATTAGACTCTCATCTAAAAAGAAAGGGGTTGGGGGAGATTATCTAGTTATTGATGGAAAGACTGTTCAGTGGTTGCCTATGTTGTGTCTCTGAACCTTTATTCATTATTGTGGCCCTCAACTTGTCTGGTGATGTCTGTTATAATTTATTCAGCTTGTTCATTATCAGTTGTATGGGCCATAAATCATTTATACATCTTGACTTTTCTTCCCTTTCGTGATTTTTTCTTCCAAAATACAATGGGGAAACCGAGAGCCCATTTTGTCCTTCAATAGGTCATGTGTCCATATTATATAAAGTTTTTGGTGGACTTGTAGTTGCTATGCTCATCATGCAACTATGTTTGCACCCCTCTTCTTGTGGCTTTCGTGCATACTGGGTTACTGTAGATTGTCTTTTAGTGGCAAAGGTATCACTCTGCACTGGTATGAGAAGTAATCCTCTGTCTTCACTGATTAATCCTCAATCTTGATGTGCATGCTAGGTATCTTGTTCCTGCTGACCTGACAGTCGGACAGTTTGTATATGTCATCCGCAAAAGGATCAAGTTGAGTGCAGAGAAGGCAATCTTCATCTTTGTGGACAATGTTCTCCCACCAACAGGTGATTCTTGCTTTTCATCCAGGAAGTTTCATCTACTTATATATGCTTCTTGCACTGTAACTCGGAATGGACTTAAAGTGAGACGTTCCTTTCTGATTTATTCTTGCAGGGGCAATCATGTCTGCGATATATGAAGATAAGAAGGATGAAGATGGGTTTCTCTACGTCACTTACAGCGGAGAAAACACATTCGGGCTTGGGTGTTAGATTTCAATAGCTATCTTAGCAGGTGGCTTATTCCACTCGTTCTCCAGTGCTATTTACTTTTGTCATTTCACTGCATGGGTTTATGAAGAATTTCATGGCAAGTAGTATTATGTACATCTTGTATATAAGCTCCGACTGTCAGTTTCACAAGAAAAGTTCCTGCTTGGTCCTTTCGATGCTGGCGAATCTTTTTAGATGGAGTTCAATATCTTATGATTTTATGAGCTTTGGAAAGTGCTGGACAAGCACTATGCAAATGCTAATTAGAATAGTGCTTCACATTCTTGATGGACCATCTGGAGAGTGGTTTGTTGTGATGTGCTGCCTGGGGGATTATTCCAACAGAGGCGCCGAAGGAGAGAGTAATGTCTGAAGTGAATGTAATGCTCATGTCCCAATAAGACAAAAAACTCGGAACAGTCCAATTTGTCGAAGACGTTCTCGTGATTGTAGGTGAAAAGCTGATCTATTTGAAGGGGTAACCTTTGATGGATTTCAATTTTTCGCCAAAATTGACGCGTGTTCATGTGGAATCGCCCTTCACAGCATCTACTTGGGCATGGCTATTTGATAAATGAATGATTTCGGAACTGTCTCAAGAAGAGTACTTTAAATTCGGGTCTACTTAATTGTAGTCATTCTGAGAATGGACTCGCAACAGAATTGTCCGGATCGAGATGTAAGACTAAATATTAATGCCCTCGCAAAATGTTTCATTTTGCTTAGACCTTAAATTGTTATGTTTGGATTCTAAGAGGTAAAATTTGGGATATTCTTCGAAGAAAAATATTCTTTTCAATTGGGGGTTGGGGTGTATATGTACTGGCATGTAAAATAAAGAACGCAGCCTTAACAAGCGGGGTGGGGTGGTCGCTAATGGAGCTTTTGGGCTCCTGGATTGTGGTGAGATAAACCTGTAAGCATCATCCAAGATTCACGACTTGCCCCTGTAATATAGAGATGCCGATTGCTGAACTATTGTTAGATTTCAGAGTTTCAGTAGTATTTTAAATTTGAATCATGCATATTTATCCCCTTTTTCTTGGTCAAGATGTTAATAACCTTAATGATAGATCTGTCAAAATGAATCATAAATCTCTCTTAACCCATGTAGATGGGCTGAATTGTTATATAGGTATGTAAATGAGTTTAGAAGAATAAAATCCAAATTAATATAAGTGTTAAATGGGTTCATAATTTATTTAGATCCAACCCATCTATATAACTTTTTTTCATCTTCACTTGATTTTGTACTCGTGCACCCTTGTTCTCTCACCTTAATTTTTTTTGTTTTTTTGGTCAAAAGTTAAGAGTTTTATAAGTTTTCTTAAATTGGATTGAATATGAAAGTGTTTTAGGTATTTTGTGTCAGGTTAGAAATGGGTTAGTATGAAATATGGGTCACTAGATTCTTTTTTGGTTGAAATAGGTTAATAGATTTGTATCGTATGAAAATAAGTCCAAACAATTTAAATTGATTAATTTGAGCAGATCATTTTCGATCCAATTCATCTATTTGACAAGTGTACCTAATGCTGTAACGTCATTCTGATTATCATAAAAAGGGTCTAGAATAGCCTTATATGATAGCTTTTCTGCATAAAAGTGATGAGAGAAGAAAATGCGCCTTTCCATGTATGCTTGGAAAAATTTGAAGGGCAGCTCTAAAAGGTTGAATCGGACCACCCACTCAAATTGACTTGAGAACTTGGATTCATTAGAAGCCTGTGGGCTATGGCAATAAATAATGACTGGTTTAGGGGACAAAATCTCTCTCGGGAATGTCCAAAGGGAGAAAAAGTTCCCACAATCTCATATCTCGAAGACATCCTCTCGATCGTTGCCGAAAAACCAATCGAGGTAGTAAGGAAAAAGAGCATCCTCCCACAAGGGCAATCTTGACGGAGTTCAATTTTTTGCCGAAGTTAACTCTATTTATATCATATCATTTATCACAACATCTATTTGGATATGGCTATTGATAAATAATGTTAGAAGAACTGTGTTTTAAGAAGAGTACGTACTTTAAATTCGGGTCTAGTTAAATGTAACCCTTCCGAGAGTGGGCTTGCGACGCAATCTCGGCAAGGATGGTTTGCGTGAACTTGTGCAGATTGGAAAGGGAGACTTGATACAGATGCTGATGAATCGGCTATTGCCAAGCGTCTTGAGCTTCGGCCGAAGTTTAGGCCGAATTATTCTACGCGTCTGTTTTTCCCTGGTCAGGATGTACCCCATCCACTGTTTAGGAACATCTCGCTCGAATTAAATTTGTTGGCAATCGATGTTGACGGAGCGTTGGAAAGCCGCCCAACCTCTTTAGGTCGTTCCGTCGTCCTATTTTGATAATGGCCAAAAAGGGTCTGGAATGCCCTTATACGATAGCCTTTCTCTTGGGAAGTTGATAAGAGAAGAAACCTACCCATCCGCATGCTTGGAAAAAAAAAACTCCTGGGGTTGGGCTCTAACTGGTGGTGGAACGACCGAAACAGGAGTTGGAATGGACTTCGAAGACCTCGGATTCGTCAGAAGACAGCGGGGCCGCGGCAAGGCGGCGGCCGTTTCGGGAGACCAGAAGGAAGGGAACGAGCGGTGGGAATGATGGGAGACACCGTGATAAGCACTTCTCTCCATTTGCACCTTTTTTTCTCGAGAGTTGAAACTCACAGTCGTGCTATTCAACTCACGCCGACGCGGTCGGTGGAAAGCTTTCTTTAGAGGCTCAAATCCGGGGGCTGCCCTTGCGTGGTTTCTTCTCAAAACTACAGATTACTTTCTCTACCAAGAAAATTTCTAGGGAGCTTTCTCCGGAAGTCGCTAGATCTCGTTCCTTTCGAGTTCGAGGCGTGATGATACCGCCAACAAAGGGAGCAGAATTTGTCATGTGCGTGTTGAGTACAGCAAAAAGAAATTAGATGGTCGATAGATGGAAACTTGTTGGCATATATATTCACTCTTGTGCGTCGAGAAAGACGTTATAATTTATTTAAGTATCCCGCATAATTTATTTACGGAACTTATGACATTCCTTCACGTATAAATTTAAATTTTCCAATATGGTATCGGGGTTGGGTTTTGCCTCTGGCTATTTTGCTATATGAGAGGGGGCGTGAAAGCATCATGCGGTCTAGTCTTCATTTATAATTTTATGGTTAATATCACAAAAAATTCTAAATTGATACATTTGTAATTTTTTTATCACAAAGATTTCAAACTAATATACCTATGACATATTTACCCTATATTATTTGTGACAAATTTATTATTCATTAGTTTCTGTTAAATTGAATTACTATCATGAAAAACCATAAAAATGAAAGGTAAAACCCCAAACTTAGAACTCAACAATTTGATTAAATAAATTTAACATAAACTAACGAATGATAGATTTGTTATAGGTGTAGCCTTTTGGAGTTTTTGTAATCAAAAAATTAATTTAGAGTAAATTCATCACATATGTATTAATTTGGAGTTTTTTGTGACATTAACCCATAGATTTAAGGTTTTGGGTTGGATATCTTATAACAGATGATTTCATGACTTATGTTGAGGAACTAATGGAACGAGCTACACTTTTCCTCGAAATGGGTCGGGACCTATGAAGCCGTCGGGCATATTCCTTATTTATGCGTTCAAAAAGACAAGCAATGTCATTTCCTTGTCGTGAAAGGCGATTCCCTCATTTTCCTCATCGATAATTGGATCCGATGTCTCAACTTTCATTATCAATTGGTTTGATTCGCGCAAAACAGAGAACTTTCGATTGCCTGCACGTTATTTCTGCTGCCGAGAACCTTCAGGTTGTCCGGTCAATTCGGAGGTAAAGAAAAGGCATATTGAATTTCAATAAAGAAGCTTCTCCAGTGCTGGAGCCCATGGAATTGGATTGTCCACCACGGAAAAATCGATCGTACGGCTCTTGCTGTCCCCATGCAGCTGGGCCTTGGAGTGCCCTCCAAGCACTTTGAACTTTCAACATCGGTAATTTACTATTCCCATCTATGATAGGGACCGCATAGCGTCGTGAATACGCGCGGAACGTGATTCCTAGGTGGGATGGTTTGTTTTGCGATTGCACTTATTATATCAGATTGCGAGATCGCATCATAAATAAGGTGCATGCATAAATAATATGTTTGCATATTTTGATTTCCCTTTTTAAAAGTTGACAAGATCGACAGAATAGTTTAAAAAGTCTGTTCGCTATTTAAATAAGGGCAAAATGAGCTATTAAAGAAGATTCAATGCAAGTCTTTGATACTTAGGCACCAGCAAGCAGCAAAGCAAACATGGAAAATAATCACCATGCATTTCTTTTAATGGGAAACACTCCCCATGAAACTATGCGTTCGATTAATATTTGGGTATTTTTGCGATAGATTTTACCATGTATATAAATCGATTATTCACCCAAAAAGTTATATATTTGTGATGGCCACGATGAAAATTCAAAAAATATAAAACGAAACATATTAATATTTCGTATATTTTTAAAGTGATCTTGAGATGAATAGTGTCATGCATATTAGAATCGTTTTATTGAATTAACATGTTAAGTGATTTGACAAGTAAAATGGTTGGGTAAATTGATCCTTTTTTTTTTTTTTTTTGGCCCGTGGTAAATTGATCGTTTAACATATGGGAAATTACGTTTTTGTGTCATTCAAGACGTATCATTTGGAAGACTTCTTCTCCAAAGACTTTCCCTCCTCAATCTCCTATAAAACCCCACAAAACCTCCAAACCATTTATCTCCAAACTGCAAACCAAACAACCGCCACTAACCACCGCCATACCGAAACCTCTACTCTTGAACGCACCACCGCTGCCACCGCCTGCCTCCGCCGTCCCACCACGAACACCATGCACAAGACGTACTCCGCCTCATCCCTCGGCCCCGATGGCCTCGACCTGTCACAGGCCTTCTTCAGGCCCATCCACAACACCGCCCCGCCCTCCCAGACCAACCGCCACGCCAAGATCACCGTCGTCGGAGCCGGCAATGTTGGCATGGCCATCGCGCAGACCGTCCTCACCCAGGACCTCGTCGACGAGATCGCCCTTGTCGACCCCATGGCTGACAAGCTCCGCGGCGAGATGCTCGACCTCCAGCACGCTGCTGCCTTCCTCCCCCGCACCACCATCCTCTCCTCCTCCTCCGACTATGCCGTCACCTCAGGGTCAGACCTCATTGTCGTCACCGCCGGCGCCCGGCAGAACCCTGGCGAGTCGAGGCTGAACCTACTGCAGAGGAACGTGGCCCTCTTCAGGAGCATCATTCCCGAGCTTGCCAAGCACTCTCCCGACGCCATCCTCATGGTCGTCTCGAACCCGGTCGACATATTGACGTACGTGGCGTGGAAGATCTCTGGGTTTCCACCGAACCGGGTCATCGGCTCGGGCACGAATTTGGACACGTCCAGATTTAGGTTCTTGCTGGCGGATCATCTTGAGGTCAACGCTCAGGACGTGCAGGTACAAAATCGAAAATGTCTATTGAGTGTTACTCATAACCTAGATTAATATGAGGCAAGACAATGACTGTGATCGAATGACTGTGATCATACAGGCCTACGTTGTCGGAGAGCACGGCGACAGCTCGGTCGCCCTGTGGTCGAGCATAAGCGTCGGGGGAGTCCCGATCCTGAGCTTCCTGGAGCGGCAGCAGATCCCGTACGAGGAGGAGATGCTGGAGAACATCCACAAGACCGTGGTCGAGGGCGCCTACGAAGTCATAAACCTCAAGGGCTACACGTCCTGGGCGATCGGCTACTCCGTAGCCAGCCTGGCCCGGACCCTCCTCCGCGATCAGCGCAGGATCCACCCGGTCTCGGTCCTCGCGAGGGGGTTCTACGGCATCGAGGGAGGGGATGTGTTCCTGAGCCTGCCGGCACAGCTCGGCCGTGGCGGCGTCGTGGGCGTGACCAACGTGCACCTGACGGATGAGGAGATGCAGAAGCTCAGAGCCTCCGCCGAGACCCTCCTGGAGCTTCAAAGTCAGTTGGGCATTTGAGGGACGAACCGATAACATAGATTGACAACAACGATAACACGTGCTGCTTTGTTTATTTTCCTCATTTTCCTTTTGCTGATGCTGATCGATGTTCCTCACATCCTCATGTCCTTATTTGAGACTTACCGTATGTATGGAAGCCTTGATTGTTGTTGTTTTGACTTTACTTGGAGAATGTATAATAACGGGTGTACTTCGTCACTTGTCAATTAAAAAAGGATTCTCTTATATATGAAATATCCCAACCTTTTTCTATCTTTTTCGCTTTTGTTGACAGGTGACTAAGATCTCTAACTATCGAGCGTATTAGAAAAAAATTGCTAATCATGGAGAAAGAGGTAGACTTCCGTTAGAGTGGTGCATGGCCTCTCTTACTTAGCAGCTAGGGATAAGCAGTTTCAAAACTTATTAAAATCGATTCTCTATTTTCTGAAATCTGAAACCTATCGGCATACTTTAAAACTTAGAATATGTTTATTGTTTATTTTACATGGACCACTTTATAAATGTGTAAGTGTTATAACTTGTTCAAATAAAAACAATAGACCGTGTGCTAGACCCTACAATACTCGCGTGTAGGTTTGCAATTATTAGGCACACTTAACACTTTGTAGAAAATAATTATTATTTTGTTTCTATAATAATTTTGCCAATCTTCATTAGTCATATCACAGTTTATAAAAGGTTGTATTTGTTATTTTGATGTCTTCGGAAGTTATGAAATTTGAAATTAAAAAGTTATTATTTATTATTTGGAATTTTTTAATGTCTTCTCAATGCAACTTTTGAGAAAGCACAAAATGAGAAAGCGACATGGCTCACCGCCACAAGAATACCACGCATAGCAGCAAAGCCCTAACCTTTTAAGAACGTTTACCTTACTAACTGAGAAAAAAAACGGAGACTTCAAAGCCCAGGCGATTTGTCAAACACGTGAAGTAATGCGAAAGCTACGGAGAATCGCTTGAACCGAAAATTCAATCAACCTTGAAAAAGTAGAGGATATTTTTGTATATTCTATTGCGTCAATCAATGATGTACAAAGCTCTACAATTATAGCCCTAGGCATGTGCAAGAAAATGGAAATAAATGATATTACAAATCAAATCCTATATTAGACTGATGTTAATTGATTTTCCATGTCAATCTAAATATTGTACAAATCCACAAGATCGCATATCTTCCAACAAACCTTTTACAACGAATCTCTCTCCGAATCGGTCACTGAGTCGACGATGTTGAAGTCGCGAGGGAAGAAGGCCTTGCGACCGATGTTACACGGACCACTTTCGTTCTCTTCCCTTCGCCATCTCGGGTCGCTTACGGATGAAGAAACCGCGTGAGAACTCGTCGCTAATAGGGCTCGTCACTTGTGCCTTTCCACGGCTGGCGTCGGTGACCGCAACATAAAGCAGCGTCAGGACTTTCTAGAGGAAGAAACTGTGGGGAGGAAAAAAGTCAAGGAGTCGCTCTCGTAGAGGAAGATTAGGGTTTCGTAGAATGAGAAAGCTAAATGTATAAGTCAATTTTTATTTTAGGTTTTTGGAGGTTCCTGGTTCGGTTCCTCATGAATCGGGAACCGAACCTCATATTCCCGATTCTTAAAAATATAGAACCGAAGACTGGATGAGGTCTAAAGTTTCCAGTTTTACTATAAAATCATGCTCATCTCTATTAGCAATTATTATTATGTCATAGAGAGTGACGGCGAATTAATTTGTTTCCTATTAGAATGGGGATGGATGTTACATTTTGATGGTTGGTCCCCCTAGAGACCAACATAATGGAGGCAAAAGTCGTTGCTAATCTCCTTTTACAAAATTATCATGATACCCATTAGGAGAAAAACCCCTTGACAATTAATTAAGTTCATCTACGGAAGAGTATAAAATAGTACTAGAATTTGTACAACTTACGTCCATATTTCTATAGGTTGATATTATAAAAAACCCCAAACTGAATTTACTTCAAACTAATATACCAAATGAGTACACCTGTTATAAATATACCCTCTATTAATTTTCATTATATTTTCTTGTTAAATTGATAAATTGAGTGATATGTAATAATTGATGGGTATACTAATTTGTGATTTTCTCTTCTATTTGTCATAGGTGTACTAATTTGTAATTTTTTTTATGATATTAATCCAAATTAACGAAAGATAAATATGTCATAATGTAACAATTTGGAATTTTTAATGAAAAAAAATTAATTTGGGTAAATCTATCATGGGTGGGTGTGCTAGTTTAAGTTTTTTTTTTTTTTTTTTTTTTTTTTTTTTGGTGTGTGGTGGCCGCACGGCAGCAACCAAAGGCAATCGAGTTGAAAACGCAAATTTGAGAGGACAGTCCATACCCAAACTAACACTTGGCTCGGTCCAGTCCAGTTCGGTTCAATTCACCTAATTTGCTTCTTTTTGTTTCTCCCATGCCTTGGAACACCCCCAATGACACATCGTAGGCCATCCCATCGGGCCGATACCATCACCGCAAGCTAGCCCGTGCTTTCGGCTAATTAGGCCCAGTAAGATTGCTTGATCACCCTGCCCAATCGGCCCATTAAATAATTTGGGCCACTCTCGCGGGCCTTTGGTCCATCGGCCCGTGCCGTGACACGCTTCATGAAGTTCTCTCTTGTTCTTATCAAGACCGACGGGGAGACAGATTCATGACGACCAGAACATCTCAAGCGCCCTGCTCAAAAATAGACGATTTGATATTGATGAAAGTGCAAATCATTCACGCATGCCCAAGAGTATTCTTCTCCCACAAAAGGAAAAAAACCAAAACACCGTAGGACCATAGTTTTGCTCGAGGGATAAGGAAGATGGATGACAGATTTGATCAGACACACTAAACTCCAAGCCTCACGATCCTCCACCTTATCTTCTCTAGCTGCATTGCCAGGTTGTTGTCTACACATTTCGCTCCAATTGACATGATGCCCACTTGATCCTCCATGCTCTCGATATTTCGTTTTCTTGCTATATCAAATGTTTTTTTTTTTTTTTTTTTTTTTTTTAAATTTTCGGGTGGGTGTAATTGTACAATCTCTCGAAAACCCAATTTCTCAAGATTTGGTAGCTATCAAATTACAAAATAATCGATCTTGATGGTTAATCAAAACAAATTTCGGTATGTTACTGCATGTTATATGTAGATCTACAAAGAAAAGGACATTAATGGGATAGGCCACTATATAAACCCTTGCTCTTCTTCACCATTTTCATCACATTCGCCTTGGTCATTCTGCACCCTCGTACCTCTCTCTCTTCAAGATACAATCATGGCTTCTAAGGCTCTTGCATCAACTGCATTCCTTTTAATCCTTAACCTCCTTTTCTTCACGTTAGTCAGCTCCACTCCTCTGCCATGCGCACCTCCACCGTCAAAGCCGCACAAGCACCACCACCACTCGCAGCCGGCAAAGCCCTCTTGCCCCAGGGATGCCCTTAAACTAGGCGTGTGCGCCGACTTGTTGAATGGCTTGGTCAACATTGTTGTGGGCACGCCACCAAAGACCCCCTGCTGTAGCCTCCTCGAGGGCCTGGCCGACCTCGAAGCTGCCGTCTGCCTCTGCACTGCCATCAAAGCGAGCGTCCTTGGGATCAACCTCAACGTCCCAGTATCGCTGAGCTTGCTGCTGAACTACTGTGGGAAGGACGTGCCATATGGTTTCCAATGTGCATGAGGGCTCTTTCATTTTGCTTGATGTTGTAAATCACTTGTGATCACATTGCTCTGTCTTTGCCTTTTCCGGTTTTACATCGAATTACTGTGGCTGGTTCCTGTTTTCCTTCATTCAACAAATAAAGCGTACTCTTTTCTAGCATGATAACTTCTCATGAACCAAGAATCGGCACAGTTTTTTTGTGGTGTCGAGGACTGCCTCATTTTCGTCTACCAATAATTGGGGTACACAACAGCGAAGTTACCCTCACCTCGCTGATCTACATCCCTCAGCCGTCTGCAACACATCAAATGACTTGCTCATTCTATGTTTTGGAACTTTCTGACATCCCGTCCGCAAAGTTCTAATGTTATTTCATGACATCATAACTAAAAAAAGATACCAAATGCTGGCACTTTGCGTTTAGGGTTGTTCCTAGTCGGGCAAGTCTAAGCCTCAGATCACTTCTGATTTATGACCATATCAGAAAGGGCGACAATGTAGCTAACTTGAGAACATTAGGTTTTATAAGTGCATCGACCACTCATAAATACTATTCCTTCATGAATTCTACAAGAGTATACTCAAGTTAACATCGCACTCGACAGTGCTTAACAGGAGTTTTTCTAGGACAAAGAGATGAGTAGTTAGAGCTGAGCTATGAATGTCACCTGCTTGCTCAACAAATTAACCCTTTCAAGCTTTGCTGCTAGAAAAAAGAAAGGAAATGTGCGTTTTGGCTTATGATTGACAGCAGACATGAGAGCAGTTGATCAGCTACACAATCGCGTTGGATTTTATATAGCTCGAGGTGGGTTTACCACCAGCTGGATGCAAGTTTAATTAACCTAATCTCCACTCGCTCTTCAAGAAAGATCCGAGCGCTAAACAGTTTCGAACAACCTTTCTTGCCAATAGATGATTGATCAGAGATGAAAAGCTTAGAAATACTTGAGAGATATGGAGATCTTGTCACCTCGTGTAACGTGTTGATGCATTTTAATGTTTAAAAATTTGTGGAATTATATAAATACTACCTCGAAATGAAATTGAACGTTTATTCCATACTAGAAAATAAACTTCTGTATATCACAAGAATGAGAAGGGAAGATGGAATATTCAACGTTACCTTGATATGCATGATTAATCATAAAAAAGAAGATTCAAGAAAAAGTTTCACTAAACCAATAACAATCCTAGACAGTTACACTATCCCACAACACATAGCCTTTCTCCAGGTGTTACTAGAGACTGCCTTTTTGTCTGTCAGGTCTCAGAAATTTCATTATTTACGGAATCTATAGAGTGGCAAGTGGAGAGCATACTTGTGGAACCAGCTCATTGTATCGAACTAATAATATAACTCCAAGCTTTAATGACATTACACTTTGAGAAAGATGGACGGGTGTTTTGAAAGCCATTTGAGTGTATATGAACTCCAAATTTTTCCAAACTCCGATCCTATTCAACTCCCCGCAAAAGTTACGATTACATAGACAGTCCCAAGGGTAATATGGTAATAGTGACATTAGACTTTGAGAAAGAGGGATGGGTGTTTAGAAAGCCATAAAGTATAAATGAACTTGAGCTTTTACCAAATTGTGATCTAATTCAATTTCTTACAGAAGTTACCATTATATAGGCGGTGCCTATAGTAATATGGTAATAGTACAAACACACCCAACATCTTGAAGACGCGTTTTTAGCACAATAATACAAATTATATAAGGGACTACTAGACAAGAAGGACCACACCACACATGCATCTTATAAGATGCTTTTTCATATGAAAAGACAATACTAAAAGCAATTTGGCCAAAAGTGATGGCTAGTCTTGTGGAAAAAGAGGTTAAGTATAATTAGAATTCCGTGTTAAATTTGTCACTGAATCAGTGACCATGTTGAATTTTTTTTTTTTTTTTTTCCTTGGTGAAGAATAGAATCCAGCGTTTAAATGTAGTTGATTAAGTTACCGATGAAGCGGTTCACGGCTAGATCGAGAGCGATTCTTGAAAATCGAAAGTCAAATCCAACTGTGTTAGGCCCCATTGGTTGCGGTCCATTGCTCCTTTCTGTCCTCGTCCAAATTATTTTTTCTTCATTCATTTCCACCGAAGTTCTAACTGCAAGTTCATGGAGGCTCCGAAAAAGCCCGACCGTAGCCATCAGCTCGTGTATATGTGTGTCATACTTATGCTCATCGGCTAGTTAGCTATGGTCCATTTTACTTTAATCCAAGCTAGTTTTTGTCGTGAAATTTCTCTGTACATCGTCTTGTTAATATATGCCCTATAGTCCAAAACCCACATGCTCCTCTTCAATTTTTCTTTCTTTTTTCGGCACAGTACTCTTATGCTCTGCAGTAATCTCACCAGTGATGCCTACATTAGGAATATTCCTGCTCTATTTGTTTGGTTCTGATCATGAGTTGTACCCAGGAAGCTGCTATGATATTATTGTCTGGTACTTCGAAGATGTCATTTCGTAGGTGAACAAGTCAATATAGAGGGCTCGTACCAAAACTATCTGTAGATCTGCAAGTTAAGTAGCACCAACACCAACACTAACACCGGATACGAAATATGACATGACACAATACGTCAACACATTGGAATATGTTGTATATTAAATGTATATTTTTATATATACATGATAAATTATCATTTTATGGTTATTTCAATCAAATTAATTTGATTCAAATTTATGAATAAATACATAATAAAAAGGAGATTAAAATGAATTTACACTAAAAATATTAATCCACCATTTATTGATGTCATTTATCTTTTTAATTTGACAAATTCAACTACATTCATTCCAATAGAAAAAAACAAATAATCCACATACGACTATAAAATTTAGCATTTAACAATAAGTCAAAAAAAAAAAAAAATCTGACATTTCACCATCAAGTACAATAAGAAGTCTTTCTTTCCTTCATTATTATTATTTTTTATTTTTTACATATACACATCTTAACTCTTTATTTATTAATTTTTTTAAAATTGACATCATATTTGTAGGAATTGCTGTCAGAATTCCAGATTTGCGTGTCGAAAGAATTGATCACGTGTCGGATTTTCCGAGATTTGTTCACCACATGTTGAAGCGTGTCGAACACGTGTCGGAGTGTCTAATATGACACGAAAACTCCCAAAAAGTATCAATGCTAGTATGCAAGAACAATAGATTTAGAAAATATAATTTCACATGAATCCACGTAATTACTACGCAAGATCTAGTCTATAAATCATTATTGGAGGTGGAGCATAGTCTTGCTATGTAAAGACTACTCGATATATAGATCACGAGTTTCTGTCAAACTTTCTTTCTTTTTTAGAATAAATTCATGACTGCTCCATGTGCATTTCTGTCTCAATCCGACAGCAATCAATGCATTTATTCGTTCCAATTCCGTGAATAATCACAGATCATCAAGCTGCTAAGTGACAAAATTTCACAACCAGAAAGTCACATGTCCATTTTGTACATTCGCCTACATAAGTTTTTAATCAACTTAATTCATTTCTTGTGACTGCAAGTTGAATATCGCACATACAAATGACAGTACCTTATGAAGGTAGTAGTTAAAATATTAGATAGTAATAAGGACTAAGTCATAAATGTTTTAGAAAAAAATATTGGACGTACTAAAAAAGGTTAATTACCCATATGTGACGCATTAAGTTTTAGTTGGACATTGAAATAAGCAGTACTAGCACATCGAGTCATTTAACCTTTTAATAATGAATAAGAAATTGCCCAAAGTTTTAGGGGGTTGATAGCATCATTATCAAAGTTCCTCAGTTACGATTTTTATCTTCAGACGTGATTAGTGACAAGTTGCTTGCATTTGAGTGTTTATAAAATCAAAAAGTTCGTACTCGGATTGTTAATAATTGCACTATTTTTGGTGCTCTCGATTGCCCGTCTTATTCCCCAATCTGCTAAAATTGTTAAGAGGTATTCAATGAAGGAAGATGGAGCAGGAGGGGCCACCATTGAAAGCTCGAGCTAAAAAGGAGCAGTAATTTCTGGACTTTATTCGTCACAATGCCATATTTTTCTTAAAGGAAAGAAAAAGATAAGGAAAAGAGAGACAGAGATTGATAGGTGCACCAATCACAAATCACATGCATGCTACCATAACTTTATACTCCTAAAACTTAGGTGCTACATCCACAGTTTCGATAATTATCATAAAGGATCTGTTCCATGATGTTAGTTCTTTTTCTTTTTCTTTTTTTCCATTTAATTTTCATGATTCGTTACGACAGCAAGGCGGACTTTTCTTATGCTAATTCTAGCAAATTAAACAATAATCACCACTTCGTAACTAGTTAGTACCATCCAAACTCCGATCTACTAAAAACCGTATTTCCCAAATACATTTATCTCAAAATTCCGCGAGTCCTTTTGACTACTATTAATAGATTAGTCGGTGAACCCATCTATTTCACCCCGTTTATTTTTCTTTTTCGTGAGGATACCACTTTATTAAAACCATGTCGGCCATCAGTTTTTGTCTCGGGGGGTCGATTCAACTGGCGTGTGAACAGATTCTGAGGGCCGAGATCGAGGAATTCTCGGGACCGTGAGCTCTCAAGATGAAGATCGAAAGTCGCCCAATTTGTAGCATTATTATAAAGCGCCCACGACACTTGCACCCGCAACAAGACAGACGACATCCCCTCGAATGCTCGAAAGATCAACCCGCTTTGGACGACTAAACATCACACAAACCTCCAAAATTTCACGATCCTGAGAGGACTTGTCGCCTGTCCTATCAGGCCCATTTGCACCGCCGCGTTGTGCTCGAATTTGAGCCCACATGTTTTCCTCCTGTCAAATATTCCTTTAAAAACTTGGTCATTCTAATTTCGAGATTTTAAAACGGGTCAAGTTGGATTTGATTTTTTGGGGTTTTATAAACTCACGATCTGGCGACTATATCGAGTTTAGCTCGATTCATAAGTACTTAGTTAGTACGTGATTAGCAAAACTTGAAGATCATAATTCAATTGTAAGCTCAATGTGTGATGTGTTTAAGATGAGGTTTCATTTGATCGAATTCATGAAAGAATAGATAATGTGAAATGTCATCTCACTAGGTACGGCTGTGGATTTGATTTTTTTATGTCGACATAAATAAATAACAATCATTTTGATTTTGATTTTTGGTCCTTTAGGGACCATCCCTTACATGTCATAATGAGAATATCGAATTTGAAGGTCATGTTTTATAAAAGATAAGTAAATAAATTCAAAGTACAACTTCAAGAGATTTGAAAGGATATAGTCTCTCCCTCCATGGAAAAAATAAGACATCGAATTTAACTTGTGAGATCCATATCTTATATTACAATCTCACAATATAAGTTATCGCGATTGAAAATTGCATGCTCAACTCTAAATTAATTTTAGAATCAAATATCTCAAATTCATCTTTTTCTTTTCTTAAACTTATTTTGATTGTTCCCATGAGATGGGCTTCAATTTCAAAATAAAATTACAATTCGCGTTGTACGCTGACGACTTAAGCTTTTGATGTAAATAATTGCACACTCAATTGCCATATAATCACTACTCTCTCTTTGAAATAACACGAGAAAAACCTTAGGCGGTGATTACCTTTGGATCCACCCTTCTCGAGACTTATTGGATTTCCTAAAATCATCTTCCCACCCAAATATCCTCTATAAATACTTCGACCCTCTTCATCACCATTCGCACATCTCTCTCTCTCCCCCTCCAACAACACTGCACGTTCTATAGTCTTGCTCTTTCGAGTGTCTTCTTTGCGAGAGAGAGAGAGAGACCGAAAATGGCATCAAGGACTCTTGCCACGACCGCCCTCCTCCTCTCCCTCAACCTCCTTTTCTTCACCATGGTGAGCTCCACCTCCTGCCCCCCACCGCCGGCCAAGCACCACCCCAAACACCCGCCCACGCCGGCGAAGGCCACGTGCCCCAGGGACACCATCAAGCTTGGGGTGTGCGCCAACGTGTTGAAGAACCTGCTGCACCTCGTGGTGGGCACCCCGCCAAAGACCCCTTGTTGCAGCCTCATCAATGGCTTGGCCGATCTCGAAGCCGCGGTTTGCCTCTGCACTGCCATCAAAGCCAACGTGCTTGGCCTCAACTTGAATGTCCCGGTCTCGCTCAGCTTGCTCTTGAACTACTGTGGCAAGAAGGTCCCTTCTGGGTTCCAATGTGCCTGAGCTAGGTCACATGCTTGAGGAATGTGTTCTGCATCTCTCTTAGTTCTTGATCTGATGATTATGGTTTGTATTTGTTGTTGAAATTTGGGGTTTGTGCGTGTTTACATTATTCTGGAGGTATTGGTTATGTTGTTCCAAGCCATGTACTAAAAATCACGTGCATGTCACAGGGTGGAGAGATCAAGAAACAGAATAAGTATGTCGCTAACGACGTTGATGTCTTTCTTTTAAGTCATATAATGGAAGAAAACTCATCTTCCTATATAAATTGTCCTCGTTATCTTCTGCTTTTTGTAGCCTCGTTTGTTTTAAGGAGATTTTATACCGTGTTATATATGACACGGTTCATGACTCAGCATAAAAAATATAAGTGTTCGTATATATTATCTTAGATGCACAACACGTGTCTTTAGATTCATAAAGCAATCTACGATGCTAAGTGTTACTAATTTAAGATAGATTGTGCGAGCTCTTTTTTATATAGGTTGTATCAAACAAAAGTTCATTGTAGACTAGGATTGTTATACAGCACGGAAACAAGGTTAATTAACCCTTTGAGGTAAATAGTCATCCAATCGATTATCGAGAAATTGAGCATCTTAAAGGATTATGCAAAATGAATATGGTAAAATAAGCAACATATGCATTGCACACTTTGAAAGAAAGAATCATTATTATTATTTTTTAAATATTTGAGTTACCTTTTACTTTATTATGATATCAATATGGATTCCATCTTATATACACGTTTATTTCCTTGTTCCCAATCTTTGGGTGCATACAACATCATCTACTTCGATCTTTAAATCGAACCAATAACTTTGCCTGAATACATTGGCAAATAATTAGTGAATTTCCAGTCCCACCCAGCCTTGGATTTAATAATTAAGCTTTTACAGCTCCGCAAATTAAGCCCGAATCTTATCATCAACCTTTTTTTTTTCTGGCTAGCTAGTGTGGGACTAGATGGAACTCCACAGACATCCTAATTTCTTCCCTCCTTGCACATCATCTCTACATATCTAATCACTTTGATTAAAAAAATAACAAGAAAGACTTGAATCAAAACCAGACAATTGATTTTCTAAAGTTATGTCCGAAGGTAAATTTTAAACCCATGAGAATGAACAACTTGTTCAAGAAAAGATAAGGAGAGTGGTGATGATAAAGTTACAATTTGGTACTTTCACCAAATTGATTGGCTTGAATAACAATTTACAAAACCCTCTTGTAAACACGACCGGAAGAGCCTTTTCATTATATTATTATTATCTTCAATGTCTGAACTTTTATAGAGATATGAACACTTATTTCCTTAGTACACAGTAAGTAGTTACACATTGGATCCTAATTTTTTTCCTCAACATTAAATTTCGAGATATTATATTCTACCCCACTAAAAATAAGTTGCCCTCAAAGTTATGCTCCGCATCCTTTCCAAAATCAGCAATGTGTCAATTTTTAAAAATTGCCGATGAAGTATCGATCCTAGACAAATAAGTTACATTTATCATGAAATTTGTTTAAGAAGTTCAAAAATACGAAAACTAACATTCCAAATGACCACTAAATTGGGCAAAACTCCTATTGTTGTATTCCATCATTAAAAAGATCTTCCATCGTGCACAGCCCAATGCCCCGCCCATATCGGGCAGGGGGGATCTACGAAGTCACTCCTCATAGGTTAAAAAGGTGGCTCCCATGATATAACACTTTGCCTCAAATGAGTTGAAGAGGTTGCCATCACCTAGTAGCATTTGTCCGAAACGAGCGTGACAGGTGGCTTCTACCGTAGAGCACTTTGTCCCTAGTGGAATCAAGATGTAGCTTCCAAGGTATAGAAATTTGTCCTGTGTAGCACTTGATTCCTACACTTCCGACTGGCGCGTTGCTCCGATACTATTTGTAGCACTTCAAATCCGAAAGCCAGAATCGAGCACAATAGATAGCCTCACATATTTGACAAAAAAAAAAAAAAAAAAAAAAAGATAGCCTAAGAAAATCACTAAATAACAGTAAATAAGGTACATGGTCCTTAAATCGCTAAAACTACATCATTATTAATTAGCATTAACTAAATACATAAAATGACTATGCTCTCATTGCACTCCAACACTTTGAGTCCACATTCAACTATAGAAAAATTACCTAAACTTATTATATCCATACCAATTTAGTCCTAAACTTTTCAATTATGCTAATTGAGTTTTGAACATTTTTTATAATTTGCCAGTTAGTCATTTCAATCAATTTTGACTGGAAATTGCCGATATGAACGTCAATTATTCTATGTGGCACAACCGATGCTAAAGTTGACAATTCTTACAATGTTATATAAAAAATTGATTTTTTTAATAATTTTTCAATTTTTTCCCTATGCTTCCGTAAGTCGCCAAGCCTCAACAATGGTTAGTAACCGGCCTCAGGAGAAGGCTGACCTCAGGTGAGGCTCCACCTTGGCAAGCTCAAGCCTTGCCCAAAGCTAACAAAGTCAACCTTCGCCTGAGGCTGGTTGCTAGCTATCATCAAGTCATAGCAATCAACAAAGGAAGAAGAAAAAAGAAAAAAAAAAAGAAAAGAAAATTGTAAAAATTACCCATATGAGTGTCGATCGTGCCATATAGAACGAATGACATCCATGTCAGTAAGTTATGGTCTAAATTTTCAAATCAACAAAACATAATTCAATGCTAAAAGAAGCGAAGAAACACTTAATTAACTTAAACTGGGAAGTCTGACCAAAAAAAAAAAAAAATGTGAAGAGATTGACGTTCTATTAAATTTTCATTGGTTTAAGAACTCTCTCTATAAATTAATGTTTTAGTGAACTGTTCCTCTTGATTGGCTTAAGCTCCATCACTAATCTCAGAAAATAATAATTACAAAACCACTTTCTAGGTATTCTTCAATTCCAAAATGACCTTTTCAATCTATCAACTTTGTCTCCGACCAAAAAAAAAAAAAAAAAAAAAACAAAATCTATCATCTTTATCTTTCATATCCGGAACTTTTAATCGGATACAAACACCTAATTTCTTGTACACAATACGTGAGCTATATATATCGAATCCTAATTCTGTTCCTGGTATAAGTTTTCGAGATATCAAAGGCCCAAAATCAGTGGACATTTCCTTGGTGGGGCACATTTCATTCCAATATGAAGCAAGAAATGAAATTTCTTTTGTTCTTTTTCCTTTCTTTTGTGGTTAGGTTTCCAAGAGACGAAGAAATGGGACCACTAAAATCTAACCTTGCCATCATCCCCAAATGCAAAACCAGGGCCCTACGCTACAATTTCTCTCTCGCGTCCATCACCGTCTCTCTTTAATTAAAGTTCTCTGATATCGGCCTTCACGTACATGCCAAAGAGACTGGTAAGCTTCGTGTGCGATGCGAATTCGGCATTGAAGTCCATTCCAGATGCGTCCACCTCGATCACTAGATGCATCGCCGCTTCCTGTTCCGATCATTTTCAGAATACAGGTGGTCACACCCTCTCCAACTTGATCAAGCCATTCGGATTGTTGCACCAAGTTATGATCGTTGATATGGCGATGACTGCGTTCAAGATTTTCTCTAAAGGTTTCACTGGTGACTGCGCTAAAAAGTTAAAGACCAGGTGGTCGGCCATAAGCTCATTGAGCTACCTCGTTGTTTAGGCGTTGGGAGGTGGAAATGATGCAGTGATGAAAAGAAGAGAGCAAAACAATAACGATGTCAGTTATGTTAAAGCACGTTCAGTTAGGAGTTAATACCATGAAAACCAGCAAAATATGTCCACTATGACATTAATACTGAAATTTTTTTTAAGTCACCAAAAACCCTAAATGATGCTCATTGTAACATCAATACCCCAAACTCTTCTTCTTCTTCTTCTTCTTCTTCTTCTTCTTCTTCTTCTTCTTTCCCAAACTTGTACGTTTGTAACAAAAATACCCCCTCATCTACCTCCAAAATTCTAAACTTTAGGCTCAAAATAATCCTAATGGGTTCTAATTAAACCGTCACCAGTACAAATTTGGGTATTGGTGACTCAAAAGTTCTGGGTGACAGAGTTATAGTGTGCAAACTTTAGGGTTTTGTCGTAGACAAAGGTACTTTGTCATGTTGGTACAAGTTTGCAAGATTGATAATACGAGAAAAAAGTTTGAGGTAGTGATTTTAAGTGAGCAAAATTCAGAATTTTTTTGGATAGATGGAAGGTACTTTGTCACACTAATACAAGGCTGTGCACTTTTGTGATTAAAAAAAAAGTTTTAGGTATTAGTATCGTGATGGACACAGTTTAGGATTTTCTGTGACGTTCTTGCATTTTACGAAAAAAATCGATGATAATGTGTGATCCTCTCTTAGTACAATGCATGCACGGTTTCATCTAAAGTTCCTTGCTGAAAAACATGAGATAATATCCCATGGCGACAATTTTCTCAACGCGGTAATAATTTCTTTCTTTAGTATTCACGGATGTTTAATTTGGGACTTATATAACTAATGAGGGATCCCAATAGATCATATGCTACATGATCATTACCTCGGTAATTTAGAGTGAATTCTTACTCTGAATCAGTATATACGAACTCACCCGTCTTCCTCTGTCTAAGTAACATTTTACTTGGTCGATAAAGATATTATTTAAAGAAGAGGAGTGATCGGAACGAGAAGCATAAATGCTTGTCCTACCGATGCAGAGAAACTGAAGGATAATCCTAAATTTCTCTCGGTTTCTCTCGGTAGATTACCAAGAGAAATTTATGCTTCTTCGCGCCAATAAATTTATTGGGACTGAAGCTGCAAAGAATAATAAGATAGAGCAGAAAAATTTAATATTGCCAAATTGAGCACTGAAGAAATAATTAAGTTAGGAGAATTTCAGAGAGCCTAAAAAATAAAGGTGAGAGTATTTGGACCCGTGATAAGATCGCAGTACAATTTCTGAGATTTATTAGACCATTGCGCGAGATCCTCTGGAGGATTCTGTGCTTATGAGATCTCGTGACGACGCTCTAGCATTTGCATTTAGAGTTTTTTTTTTTTTTTTTTGGTGAAAACATGTGGAGAAACGTTGATATTATCCACATGACGATATAAAGTAAATTAACGGGCGACGTACTAAACTTTCTTTTTTCATTTATAATATGTATATCACAAGGTGATGAGATCCTTATAATCCATACATGAAAATAGGAAAATTATTAAAATAATCATAAACCTATTGCACTTTAACCAATTTAATCATAAATCTTTTAATTTTGTCAATTAAGTTCTAAATATTTTCATATTTTACAAATTGAGTCCATCCGGTCAATTTTAGCTAGAAATTGCCAAAATGGACAATAACAATCCAATGTGGCACAACCACCGGCTGATGCTGACAAAAAATTTTTTATGAAGGCGGGGAACCTCACTCACAATCAATGAGGGCTTTGTGACCCTCACCCAGTGGTTGATGAGGGTCGTCGGCCCTCACCTATGGGCGGTGAGGGTTGGTTGGCAACCCTTGCCAAACTTGGTAGAAAAAAATGAAAAAAATAAAAAATAAGAAAGAAATAATTCAATTTAAGAAAATTGTAAGAAATTGTCTATGTCAATGATGGCCCTTTTACATGGAAATAATAATGTCTATGTCAAGGATTTTCAACTAAAATTGACCGGGCGGACTCAATTAGGAAAACATGAATATATTTAAGACTCAATTGATGTAATTGAAAGACTTATGACTGAATTGATTAAAGTGTGATAATTTTATAAATTTTTTTGACAATTTCCCACAAAAATTAGGACTCGTGAACGAAATTATAATTTATCAATGACAGCACATGGCTCTCGAGGACAATCTGACCGTGGTCCCATGGCAAAATATAACTCCTTTCGTACATATTGAAAAATACTATT
Organism: Eucalyptus grandis; assembly: GCF_016545825.1. Taxonomy (NCBI): domain Eukaryota; kingdom Viridiplantae; phylum Streptophyta; class Magnoliopsida; order Myrtales; family Myrtaceae; genus Eucalyptus; species Eucalyptus grandis. The sequence continues at coordinate 32,338,329 of NC_052615.1, read as the reverse complement.
ATTATGTCTTGCACTTTGTTTGTTTCCTATATATAGTAGCGACATTATTATATACTTGCATCATTTGAGAATTGTATGTGCTCGCTAATAGAAAGTTGGAATGCGCCCAAAAATGGTTCACGGGAAGCAAATATGGTGGTTAGATGGGACCAGATTCAGCATATTCCAGGTTCGGAGAAGAACAGGAGCGGGAATTACTGAATCGGATAAGTCCCACCTCATCCAACGATTTATTTAAATTGGTGTAACGATTTTCGAAAGAAATGGATGGCCACTTCCAGAAACGTATCAACCATGAGCATGGCTTTTATGCCATCATGAGTTCACAAGTAATACTAGAGGCATTGATACCCGAGTGAGTTTTTTTTTTTTAATAAATAAAGTGGCAAATGATAAGCCGTTGTTTAAGTTAGTTGGCCCATTAAAACACCCAATAAAAATCTGTCACATCATCTAATAGATCCGTTTAATATACAAATCTTCAGATCTCCTACATTATTCATAAGTGGATTCATAAGTATATTGGGAATTGAAGTGCTATGTCAATTGTAAATGCGTAAGTAAATGGAACCATAGGATAAGATGACCCTGTACTTGAAAGTTTAGTAGCTAAACCCAATTTTTTCCTACGTCGCATATGCAATATATTAGTGATGTGGACCCAGCACTAGAAAAAAAAAAAAAATGTATAAATTTTTACCAATATCTATAACTTTGCCTATTTTATTTCTACAGTCACAAGTTTGCAATCTAACTTTAAAATTTTACAAATGAAATTATACCTATCAATTATTACTCAAGATTTATTTACAAGATCATCCTTATTCTTTCCTAAGTATCCTTACCATAATCTAAGTTCCACGATCATTTGAAAGACCCCCATTGAAAACCTTAACCCTAGCCATCCTAACTATCCTGTTTATAGCTGCCATGGCCGTGTTGTCGTCGCCGTCGTTGTTGCAGCAAAATCATCAAGTCGTCGTGGCCTTCGTACCACAGTGTCAGTCCTCGACGACCTGTGTGTGTGTGTGTGTGTGTGAGAGAGAGAGAGAGAGAGAGACTGTAAAAGAGTAATAAAGCATAGGAGACAGAGATTCGAGCGAGTTGACAGATTGGTTGGGGCTGGGAATCAAGAGCAACGACCCTGGAAACGGTTAAAGTGGCAGGGGCAGGTCAGGCGGCTTGTAGAGACGAAAGATAAAACTGTCTACTTATTTTCAGAAGCGCATTTCTCAACTAAGAGGATCCCACCCTGTTGTAGCTGTTACATTGCATACCGCCCACTAATATAAAGATTAAAAATGTATTTACGTATGAGATCTGATTTTTGTCTATGCTCTCCATCACATTGACCGTTTTACGTAAGGAAAGAGACAAGAACGACATAAACCCATTTTGATGGATTTGAGGTCCAGTTGTGAATCATGACATCTGTTAAACTTGTGATCACAAGAGACCTCGAATGCACACATGTGACGGAGTGCATGCAAGTCTCTCCACATCGAGTTATCAATAAATTTGCCTTCACCAAGATCATGCATGTATGATATTCACCTATTCCTTGGCTGCGAACTTATGGTGTTGGCCAGTGATGTGAAGGAACGCAAGATCTTTACAAGACAATTGATTAGATACATGCATATATAGTTATCTAGTTTTGGCATGCAAAAAGATTATACAAATTTAAATCATGTACATGCAAAAAGATTATACAAATTTAAATCATGTATTCTTCTACCAACTTTAAAACCATGGATTAATAAGGTGTGCGTGTATTGTATGCCCACTTAACATCAATCACCAGTTTATCGTATATAAGAAATTTTGTAGACACACCTGAGATTGGAAACCTTTTTCCGCCCCCCAAAATGCATGGTATCTACTCGGGAAAGGGGAAAAGAAGCATGTTCTCTAAAAAAAAGTATTCATTTCGATTGAAACAACTTTGACAACTTTCTTTTTTTCATTACATGAAATAGATGACTTAATAAGCATCTTGTATCAGAGACCGTTATTCACTTCATAACCCCCACAAATGGAAAGCTGAACAAGCACTGTAGGCATTTAGCCCTTTTAACAGGCACCACCCACCACACTCATCACGTAAAAGAAAGAAAAAGAGAATACGAACCCACAGTTTCACGACATCATCTGATAATCACACCTCACTTACATAATCAGAGGGACTTCAAACTCCGATTAATTAAGACCTCTCACGCTTAAGCACATTGGAAACCAGGAGGGACCTTCTTGGAACAAACATTGAGGAGCAAGCTGAGAGAGAGCGGAACATCAAGGTGAAGGCCCAAAACATTTGCTCTGATGGCCGTGCATAGGCACACCGCGGCTTCCAGGTCTACGAGGCCCTGGATGAGAGAGCAGCATGGCTCTTTCGGAGGCGTTCCGACGGTGACATTGAGCAAGCTACCCAATAAGTCGAGGCAGACGCCTAGTTTGAGGGCGTTTTCGGGGCAAGAAGCAGCAGCGGTTGGGGTCGGCTTCGGTGTCCATGCAGTGGCCAACGAGGCGAAGATGATGTTGAGAGAGAGAACGAGAGCGAGTGATGGGTAGTTCTTGGAAGCCATAGTATAAGAACGTCACGAAACCCTAGGCTCGTCTTTGTAAAATGTGAGTGTTTTGGGCTGCAGAGAGAGTTTAGGGGGAAGTGGTCTTTTATAGGGTTTCAAGGAGGAACATGGGTTTGAGTCGATGAAAGCAGAAAATATTTGTTTTAGATGAAAAATATTTTTTTGTTCTATTGTCGAAATAATATATTGCATGCATATGGTACGTCCCCCATGTGTGGCCTTACTGGTTTTAGCTGGCACAACAATTAATTCCTCTGGTGACAATTTTGGATGGTTCTAATCTCGTGGAAAGTGGCAAATTGCCATTCTTTTTTCTCTCTAGCGTTTGATTGATTGATTGGTTTCTTGATCTGATTTTGACTTGGTTTGAGGCCTTGATCTGACTAATGAAATGCATCCAAGATTTTAAAATGGGGTAGGGTTTTTCCTATTCCATGCATGATATGGTAAGAGATAGGTGCAATCAGTTAAAAAATCAATAAATTAATTCGCCCATTTAATGCTTATCACGCATCATTCTGTTATTCAATGAAATGAAGTTGATATATAAACTTGGATTTTATTCATGAATTTCTCATATCCCCTATAATTTCAAAAGACTAATTGAACTCAAGTCGTAATTAAATTTCGGCAATGAAATGAAATCAATGTACCCAAAAAGCTCAAAACTTATCCTTTTTTTTTTTTCTGGTCCGCAAAAAGTATGGCATTGTTCGTTGGCCGTGGCCCATGGTACGCAAAATAAAATGCAAAATGCACATAATAGTTTGTCACAAACTTGTCCCTTGCAGCGAGTGGCAACCGTTTAATAATGTTGTTCTATATTGGCTTGTTCTTGGTGGATGCCAGTGTCACGAGTGCTCAAATAACAAACTACCCCCACATTGTTAATCTAATGAACCTCCATAACCTGATCCACATCGGGCCAAAGATTAGGACGCGTCAAAGAGATCTTGTCCCAACCAACTTTAACATTTCTGCGATTCACACCGTGTGGAGCCATCTTTCGTTTTGCGACAGTGGAAGCGAGAAGCATCGCGTGAGCGTTTTAGTCAAAGAGTTTGATGTTGATTTGGTGATAAGGATTAATTATTTTTAAATGTTAGTGATTAAAGAAGTTCCTCTGGATGATTCGAGCTGGCTCTTACGACTCCCTTCAGTACATTTTTCATCTCAGGGGGTCTCTGTATTGGCACTTGTCTTGACGTGTAGTGGGCTAGGGGCTAGCCGAATTTGAAGGTCTCCGTGATGGATTAACGTGTGTTTACATTAAGAACGTATACGACATTTATTTCCAACCTTGATTGAAATAACATGAAATGAAAGATTATAGTTTCTATCTTTATATCTGTAAATCAAATTTTTCCTATGGAAAAATTGTCAAACATCTCAAAGGAATTGATAGCAGTTGAATAATAGAAAAATGGGAAATTAAATAGAAAAAGATGGTCTTCAGTGTGTCTAACGTCGTATATCCAACTAATATTCATTCTCATATTAGTGTCATAACTTTTCATGAATCAATGTGCACCGTAAAAAAATCGATGACCATATGCTCAATTCCCAGCACCTGTTGTTTTCTTTTAGAATCGTTTGAAGACCTGGTTTTCTTCCATCCAAATGTATCAACGAAATAGAAGGTTAACAAGTCAAAGACCCACACTTGCCATATACCCTGCATTTGCAGAAGTTGCATCAATCAGTAGAAACTCCTTGTTTATGCACAAGAAATAGGCTTTGACCTTAAAGACTCCCGACCAATAGAACATGTTTTATAAACTTATCGTGCATATCCCCCAAGAGATTTGGATGAGTGCATTTAAGCATTTGACCGGAAAAAATATACTAGAAGTATCAAAATTTTCACCGGAAGAACCAACTTAGCATTATTGTAACATTAACTAGTCCTAGATGTGTGACTCACTGAAAAATTGAGCTCTTAAAAATACAACCCAACGAGGATGTTTACACCAGATATTTAGTCCCAAATTGGCTTAAATTGATCTTCTCACCAAGCCCTAGCTTCTTTCCACAAACCCTAGCCCTAATTTCACTTTCAATCACACATTTTGAAATTAATTCCCAATTTGTTGCTGAATTTGGCAATGGCGGTCATCCTACGTGCTCTCTTATACTCCCTCACTGCGCCGCCGCCCTCATCTTCCTCTTGCTCGCACTCTCGGACTCTACTTTCTTCGTGGTCCAGGCCTTCGACAAAACCCCCGCTCAGGGTGGTCCAGAAGTCGATAAAGGTGAGGCTGTTGCTAACAATAAGCAACACGCCGGGGATGAAGATCACGAGCTTATGGTGTTATCTTGACCAAAGTCGTTTCACGAGCTCATTGGACGACCGTAGTCATTTTTTCCTGAGCTCATAATTTTGTTCTGGTGAGATTTCCACACAGATTTGCCATGTTGAATTGTAAATTATTTAAGGAAAGCCATGTAAGAGCGCATTTATCATGAATTAGTACCCCATGGACGCTTGTAGAATACCTTGATAACAGAAAATTCGTCCTTTTCAACACATTGTCTTTTCCTTGTTTCGTGTAATCCATGTATTGGAATGAAAATAATTATGATTAGTTAGCGTCTTGGAGGCACTCGTTAATGAGACTCATATAAGCGACAGTTCTTTGATCACGATGTCTCCTATTTAAGTTAAGTTTTGGGTTATACACATTGCCTTGTGAGTGAAGTCTTACATCCATGGTGGAAAGAGTTTAGCTAACAACAAATCTCCATAGACAGGATGGTGTGCATGCATTTGAGAGGCTGAGTCGAGCCAATATATTCTAATAGCATTGCTTGAATCAGGTATAATATTGTAGATTTGACTGATGGACAGTGAAATGTGATTGACTCGACTCATGTCTCAATCGTCATTTTTTAACTTAATAGCTTAAATCAGTAGGCAAATATAGGTGTTACTTAGACATATCGATCACCTGTTTTCTTTGCATTAGGCAAAGGGTTATAGACAGGTAATCACCAATCTATCTTTATCCACAACTATAAGTTAATGCAATCTCTGTTTCAATAATATTCCCTAAAGACTAGATGTTCAGCACGAGAAGGCCAGGTGAAAGATGGAATAATTGGAGAAACTAAAATATGTGGAAAAACCGGAATTGCCAGCTATGCTATCTCATGCATCTTCCACGTACGCATGCAACGTAATGATCTGAACTCCAAGCCTTTCTGGAGAAGAACTCACGGGAATGTCTAAACATGTTGATTGGCCACTCTTGTATATGAAAATATGATAAAATATGACAATTTTTTTTCCCAAATTAATGCATGGTTAAGAAGCTCTTGCTCTCTTTGGCAGCAAAAGAATTCCTGACCACCCACATGGGATCCCAAACTCTTATACCTCAATCTCATCCTCAATCTCAAGAGACTCTCCATGCAAAATCAATCTTACATATAAGCAACCTTTTTCATCCTTTTTGTCATCAGTCCTAACCCTAATACAGGCCATTGTGCATGTTTCAGTGAGGAAAACAGATGGCTCAATCCAAGAACACCTCACACCATCTTTTGCCTTGTTCCTCTCCATCAACCTCCTCTTCTTTGCTCTAGCGAGTCGCTGTAACAGTCGTGGTTATCCAAAACCGACCCCGTCTCCGAAGAGAAGTGCTCAGATTGGGCGTTTGCGCTAAGTTGCTAAACGGACCAGTCAATGCAGTGATCAGGTCACCACTGGACACTCCATTCTGCTCAGCACTCGAAGGCCTTCTTGATCTCAAACCAGCGTTTGAAGCGAACGTCCTCGTGATCGATTTGAACATCCCCATTTCACTGAGCCTAGCATTTGCATTTAGAGTTTTTTGTGAAAACATGTGGAGGAACGTCGATATTATCTACATGACGATATAAAATAAATTAACGGGCGACGTAATGATTTTTTCTTTTTTCACTTATAATATGTACATCATAAGGTGATGAGATGCTTATAATCCATACGTGGAAATAGGGAAAATTATTCAAAAAATCATAAACCCATTGCACTATAACCAATTCAATCATAAATCTTTTAGTTTTTTCAATTGAGTTTTAACTATTTTCATGTTTTGCAAATTGAATCCATCTAGCCAATTTTAGCTAGAAATCACTGAAATGGACAGTGACAATCCAATGTGGCATGGCCACCGGCTGATGCTGACATAATTTTTTTTATGTAGGCGGGGAACCTCACCCACAATCAATGAGGGCTTTGTGACCCTCGCCCGATGGTCGACGAGGGTTGTTGGCCCTCTCCTATGGTCGGCAAGGGTCGGTTGGCAATCCTCACTGAACTTGGTAGAAAAAAAAATGAAAAAAATAAAGAAAAAGAATAAAAGAATTCAATTTTTAAAAAATTATAAGAAATTGTCTATGTCAATGACAGCTCTTTTACATGGCAATGATAACATCTACGTCAAGAATTTCCAGCTAAAATTGATCGGATGGACTTACTTAGCAAAATGTAAATATGTTTACGACTCAATTGACGTATCTGAAAGACTTATAACTGAATTGGTTAAAGTGTAATAAGTTTATAACTTTTTGGACAATTTTCTCACAAAAATAAGGACTTGTGAACGAAATTATAATTTATCAATGACAGCACATGGCTCTCGAGGACAATCTGACCGTGGTCCCGTGGCAAAATATAACTCCTTTCGTACATATTGAAAAATACTATTATTATGTCTTGCACTTTGTTTGTTTCCTATGAGAATTGTATGTGCTCGCTAATAGAAAGTTGGAATGCGCCCAAAAATGGTTCACGGGAAGCAAATATGGTGGTTAGATGGGACCAGATTCAGCATATTCCAGGTTCGGAGAATAAGAGGAGCGGGAATTACTGAATCAGATAGGTCCCACCTTATCCAACGATTTATTTAAATTTGTGTAACGATTTTCGAAAAGAATGGATGACCACTTACAGAAATGTGTCAACCATGAGCAATCATGAGTTCACAAGTAATACTAGAGGTATTGAGACCTTCAATAAATAAAGTGGCAAATGATAAGTCGTTGTTTGAGGTTTTTTTTTTGGTCGTTGTTTAAGTTAGTTGGCCCATTAAAACACCCAATAAAAATCTCTCACATCATCTAATAGATCCGTTTAATATACAAATCTTCAGATCCCCTACATTATTCATAAGTGGATTCATAAGTATATTGGGAATTCAAGTGCTATGTCAATTGTCAATGCGTAAGTAAACGGAACCATAGGATAAGATGACCTTGTACTATAAAGTTTAGTAGCTCAACCCAATTTTTTTCTACTTCACATATGCAATATATTAGTGAATGTGGACCCAGCACTAGAAAAATAAAGAAAAATATATAAATTTTTATCAGTATTTATAACTTTGCCTACTATATTTCTACGGTCACAAGTTTGCAATCTAACTTTAAATTTTTACACACAAAATTATACCTATCCGTTATTACTCGAGATTTATTTACAAGATCATCCTTATTCTTTCCGAAGCATCCTTACCATAATCTAAGTTCCACAATCATCCGAAAAACCCCCATTGAAAGCCTTAACCGTAACCATCCTAATTAACCTGTCTACAGCTGCCATGGTCATGTTGTAGTCGCCATCGTTGTTGCAGCAAAATCATCAAGTCGTCGTGGCTTCGTACCACAATGTCAGTCCTCGACGACTTTATGAGAGAGAGAGTGTGTGTGTGTGTGTGTGTGTGTGTGTGTTTGTGTAAAAGAGTAATAAAGCAGAGGAGACAGAGATTCGAGCGAGTTGACAGATTGGTAGGGGCTGGGAATCAAGAGCAACGACCGTGGAAACGGTTAAAGTGGCAGGGGCAGGTCAGGCGGCTTGTAGAGTCGAAAGATAAAACTATCTAATTATTTTCATAAGCGCATTTCTCAACTGAGAGAATCCCACCATGTTGCAGTTGTTACTTTGCATACTGCCTACTAATATATAGACTGAAAATGTATTTACGTATGAGGTCTGATTTTTATCTATGCACTCTATTGGATTGACTGTTTTACGTGAGAAATGAGACAAGAACAACATAAACCCATTTTGATGGATTTGAGGTCCAATTATGAATCATGACATCTGTTAAACTCGTGATCATGAGAGACCTCGAATGCACACGTGTGATGAAGTGTATGCAAATCTCTCCACATCGAGTTATCAACAAATTTGCCTTCACCGAGATCATGCATGTATGATATTCACCTATTCCTTGGCTGCGAACTTATGGTGTTGTAGGGGTGTGCAATAGGAACCGTCCGAACCAGGAATCGGCCGGACCGGACCAAACCGATCCCTTTTGGGCGGTTCCCACGATTCGCAGTTCGGTTCCCAGTTCCTAATCTTGGAACCAGTGGCTAGTCGGTCCGGTTCCCAGTTCCAAGGTGGGAACCGGACCGAACCAGACCAACCGGACCGAACAAAATTTTTTTATATATAATTTATATACATAAAATTAATAAAATATATAAACATGATAACTTATTGCAACCAAAATTGCAATTTGAGGTAGCAACCTCTTATGTGGCCAAGAGACCATTAAAATCATTTTTGTTACTTTTTTATTTATAGAAAAAAAAAATATCTCCTTGTTAATTTCATCTTCTAATTGATGTGGGACTAAGGCTCCAAGAGACCCGCAAGGCACTTCAAGCCTCCAAGAGTCCCATGTCGACTAAACATTCAAAGAGCATAAGAAAGATTGTCTATAAAATCTAAGCCAAGCACAACCTTTAGCCAAATTGTTCATGGCCTTCACTGTTTAAGTTAAGTGTTTCACACAAGTGAAGTTTGAATATTTTACACATGGAAATATGTGTGATTAGTTGTGTTGAATCGCTCAACAAAACCAAATTTGATTGATCGATCCGAAGCGCGGTCACTCTTTAGTACAAAAAAGTAGAGCCAATTTTGTTGGACCTAACCGGATCGGACTGGAACCGATGGTTTGGTCCAGTTCTCGGTCCTAGGACCAAACAGTCCGATCCACGGTTTGCAATTTTGTGAACCGGTGCTCCCGGTCTGGTTCCCGGTTCCAAGGTGGAACCGGACCGAATCGAGAACCGATCACCCCTACTGGTGTTGGCCGGTGATGTGAAGGAACCCGAGATCTTTACAAGACAATTTATTAGATACATGCATATACAGTAATCTAGTTTCGGCATGCAAATAGATTATACAAATTTAAATCATGTATTCTTCTACCAACTTTAAAACCATGGATTCATAAGGTGTGCATGTATTGTATGCCCACTTAACATCAATCACTAGTTTATCGTAAATGAGAAATTTTGTAGACACGCTTGAGATTGGAAACCTTTTTCCGCCCCCCAAAATGCATGGTATCTCACTCAGGAAAGGGGAAAAGTAGTGTGTTCTCTAAGAAAAAGTATTCATTTCGATTGAAACAACTTTGACAACTTTCTTATTTTCATTACATGAAATACATGACTTACTAAGCATCTTGTAACAAAGATCATTATTCACTTCATAACCCCCATAAACGTAAAGCTAAACGAGCACTGTAGGCATTTATTCCTTTTAACACGCACCACTCATCACACTCATCACGTAAAAGAAAGAAAAAAGAGAATACGAACCCACAGTTTCACGACATCATCTGATAATCACACCTCACGTACATAATCAGAGGGACTTCAAACTCAGATTAATTAAGACCTCTCACGCTTAAGCACATTGGAAACCAGGAGGGACCTTCTTGGAACAAGCATCGAGGAGCAAGCTGAGAGAGAGCGGAACATCAATTTGAAGGCCCAAAACATCAGCGTCGATGACAATGCATAGGCACGCCGCGGCTTCCAGGTCTGCGAGGCCACCGATGAGAGAGCAGCATGGCTCTTTCGGAGGCGTGCCGACGGTGACATTGAGCAAGCTACCCAATAAGTCGAGGCAGACGCCTAGTTTGAGGGCGTTTTCGGGGCAAGAAGCAGCAGCGGTTGGGGTCGGATTCGGTGTCCATGCAGTGGCCAACGAGGCGAAGATGATGTTGAGAGAGAGAACGAGAGCGAGTGATGGGTAGTTCTTGGAAGCCATAGTATAAGAACGTCACGAAACCCTAGGCTCGTCTTTGTAAAATGTGAGTGTTTTGGGCTGCAGAGAGAGTTTAGGGGGAAGTGGTCTTTTATAGGGTTTCGGAGGCCTTACTGTTTTTAGCTGGCGCAACAAGCAATTCCTCTGGTGACAATTTTGGATGGTTCTTACTTCTAATCTCGTGGAAAGTGGCAAATTGGCGTCCTTTTTTCTCTCTAGCGTTTGATTGATTGATTGGCTTCTTGATCTGCTTTTGACTTGGCTTCAGGCCTTGATCTGACTAATGAAATGCATCCAAAACTTTAAAATGGGGTAGGTTTTTCCTATTCAATGCATGATATGGTAAGAGAAGGATTCTATCGGTTAAAAAATCAATAAATTAATTCGTCTGTTTAATGCTTATCACGCATCATTCTACTATTTAATGAAACGGATGTTGATATATAAACTTGAATATTATTTATGGATTTCTCATATCCCCTACAATTTCAAAAGACTAATTGAACTCAAGTCGTAATTAAATTTTGGCAATGAAATGAAATCAATGTACCCAAAAAGCTCAAAATTTATCCTTTTTTTTTCTGCCCGCAAAAAGTATGGCATTGTTTGTTGGCCATGGCCCATGGTACGCAGAATAAAATGCAAAATGCACATAATACTTTGGCACAAACTTGTCCCTTGCAGCAAGTGTTAACCGTTTAATAATGTTGTTCTATATTGGCTTGTTCTTGGTGGATGCAAGTGTCACAAGTGCTCAAAGAACAAATTAACCCTCACATGGTTAGTCTAATGAACCTCCATAACCTGATCCACATCGCGCCAGAGATTAGGACGCATCAAAGAGATCTTGTCCCAACCAACTTTAACCTTCTGCGATTCACACCGTGTGGAATCGAGAAGTATTGCGTGAGCGTTTTAGTCAAAGAGTTTGATGTTGATTTGGTGATAAGGATTAATTATTTTTAGGGAAAAAGTCATGAAAAACCCTTAACTTTGCCAACCGTGACACATTTACCCCAAATTTTTTGTGACACAAAAAACCCCAAACTTTTGTTATGTGACACATTTACCCCAAAATTATAGGGCATTTTGGTCTATTCATTTTTTTCCATTTTTTTTCCATTTTTTTCCATTTTTTTCCTTCTCCCTTCCCTCCGCTAGCTGGCCGGCGAAGGGAAGCCGACGTCGGCGAGGGTCACCCTCACCGCGTCGGGCGTTGGGCAGGGTGCCCTCGCCAGCGTCGGGCAAGGGCGTCCCCTCGACGCGTCGGGCGAGGGCCGCCCTCGCCGCGAGCGGTGTCCAGGGCCGTCCTCGCCCGTCGCCGGCGAGGGCTGCCCTCGCTTGCGTTGGGCGAGGGTGTCCCTACCCTCGCCATATCTAGCGAGGACCGTCCTCACCCGACGCCGGTGAGGGCCGCCCTCACCTACGTCGGGCGAGGGTGTCCCGCCCTCGCCAGATCTGCATCGAGCGAGGGTGTCCTTGCCCTCGCCAGATCTAGCGAGGGCCGTCCTCGCTCGATGCCAGCAAGGGCAGCCCTCACCTACGTCTGGCAAGGACGATGCTCATCCGATCTAGCGAGGGTGCCTCGCGACGCCGGCTTCCTCCGCCGACTCCGCCATGGTCGGGCGGAGGGAAGAAGAAAAAAAAAAAAAAAAAAAAAGAAAAAGGAAAAAACAAAATAAATAGATAAAAATGCCCTTGATGAGGTAAATGTGTCACGGTTTGAAAAGTTTGGGGTTTTTCATGTCACAAAAAAAAAAGTTTGGAGAAAATGTGTCACTTTAGGTAAAATTCAGGATTTTTTTGTGGCTTTTTCCCTTATTTTTAAATGTTAGTGATTAAAGAAGTTCCTCTGGATGATTCGAGCTGGCTCTTACGACTCCCCTCAGCACATTTTTCATCTCAGGGGGTCTCTGTATTGGCACTTGTCTTGACGTGTAGTGGGCTAGGGGCTAGCCGAATTTGAAGGCCTCCGTGATGGATTAACGTGCGTTTACATTAAGAACGTATACGAGATTTATTTCCAACCTTGATTGAAGTAACGTATTCCAACCTTGATTGAAGTAACGTGAAACGGAAGATTATAGTTTCTATCTTTATATCTGTAAATCAAATTTTTCCTATGGAAAACTTGTCAAACATCTCAAAGGAATTGATAGAGTTGAAAATAGAAAAATGGGAAATTAAATAGAAAAAGATGGCCTTCGGTGTGTCTCACATCGTATATCCAACTAATATCCATTCTCGTATTAGTGTCATAACTTTTCATGAACCAATGTGCACTGTAAAAAGATCGGTGAATACATGCTCAATTCCCAGCACCTGTTGTTTTATTTTAGAATCCTTTGAAGACCTAGTTCTCTTTCATCCAAATGTATCAACGAAATAGAAGGTTAACATGTCAAAGACTCGCACTTGCCATATACTCTGCATTTGCAGAAGTTGCATCAATCAGTAGAAACTCCCTGTTTTATGCACAAGAAATAGGCTTTGACCTTAAAGACTCCTGACCATTAGAACATGTTTTATAAACTTATCGTGCATATCCCCCAAGAGATTTGGATGAGTGCATTTAAGCATTTGACCGGAAAAAATATACTAAAAGTATCAAAATTTTCACCGGGAGAACCAACTTAGCATTATTGTCATATTAACTAATCCTAGATGTGTGGCTCACTGAAAAATTGAGCTCTTAAAAATACAACCCAACGAGGATGTTTACACCAGATATTTAGTCCCAAATTAGCTTAAATTGATCTTCTCACCAAGCCCTAGCTTCTTTCCACAAACCCTAGCCCTAATTTCACTTTCAATCACATTTTGAAATTAATTCCCAATTTGTTGCTGAATTTGACAATGGCGGTCATCCTACGTGCTCTCTTATACTCCCTCACTGCGCCGCCGCCCTCATCTTCCTCTTGCTCGCGCTCTCGGACTCTGCTTTCTTCGCAGTCCAGGCCTTCGACAACACCGCCGCTCAGGGTGGTCCAGGAGTCGATAAAGGTGAGGCTGTTGCTAACAATAAGCAACACGCCGGGGATGAAGCTCACGAGCTCATGGTGTCATCTTGACCAAAGTCGTTTCACGAGCTCATTGGACGACCGTAGTCATTTTTGCCTGAGCTCATAATATTGTTCTGGTGAGATTTCCACACAGATTTGCCACGCCGAATTGTTAATTATCTAATGGAAGCCAGCGTATTTATCATGAATTAGTGCCCCATGGACACTTGTAGAATACCTTGATAGAAGAAAATTTGTCCATTTCAACGCATTGTCTTTTCCTTGTTTTGTGTAATCCGTGTATTGGGATGAAAACAATTATGATTAGTTAGTGTTTTGGAGGCACTCGTTAATAAGACTCATATACGTAACAGTTCTTTTATTCAAATCACGATGTCTCCTATTTAAGGTAAGTTTCGGGTTATGCATGCATTTGAGAGGCTGAGTCGAGCCAAAATTTCAAATACCATTGGTTGTTAAAAAGATAATTGGGTATAATATTGTAGATTTGACTAATGGACGGTGAATTGTGGTTGACTCGACTAAAAAGTCGAGTCGTAATCGTCATTGTTTAACTTAATAGCTGAAATCAGTAAGCAAATATAAATATTACTTATACATATCGATCACCTATTTTCTTGGCATTAGGCAACAAGTTATAAACAGGTAATCACCAATCTATCTTTATCCATAACTATAAGCTAATGCAATCTCTGTTTCAATAATATTCCCTAAAGACTAGATGTTCAGCCTAGATGTTCAGCACGAGAAGGCCAGGTGAAAGATGGAATAATTAGAGAAACTAAAATATGTGGAAAAACCGGAAGTGCCAGCTATGCTATCTCATGCATCTCCCACGTACGCATGCAACGGAATGATCTAAACTCCAAGCCTTTCTGGAGAACTCACGGGAATGTCTAAACATGTTGATTGGCCACTCTTGTATATGAAAATATGATACAAATATGACAATTTTTTTTCCAAATTAATGCGTGATGAAGAATCTCTTCCTCTCTTTGGCAGCAAAAGAATTCCTGACCACCCACATGAGATCCAAAACTCTAATGCCTCAATCTCATCCTCAAGCTCAAGAAACTCTCCATGCAAAATCACTTTTAACTATAAGCAGCCTTTTTCATCCTTTTTGTCATCAGTCCTAACCCTAATACAGGCCATTGTGCATGTTTCAGTGAGGAAAACAGATGGCTCAATCCAAGAACACCTCACCATCTTTTGCCTTGTTCCTCTCCATCAACCTCCTCTTCTTTGCTCTAGCGAGTGGCTGTAACAGTTGTGGTTATCAAAAACCGACCCCATCTCCGAAGAGAAGTGCTCAAATTGGGGGTTTGCGCGACGTTTTTCAACGGACCAGTTAATGCAGTGATCAGGTCACCACCGGACACTCCATGCTGCTCAGCACTCGAAGGCCTTCTTGATCTCAAACCAGCGTTTGAAGCGAACGTCCTCGTGATCAATTTGAACATTGCCATTTCACTGAGCCTCCTCATAAACACTTAAGGCGAGAAGCTCCCAACTGACTTCCAATATGCCTGACCCAAGAGCACTTATGTCTTTTCTTAACTTGTGTATTACGCACCAAATTTCATGGTCTAATTCTGCGTTTTGGGCGGTATCGTTGCTTTGATTAGTGGTGGGAATAATTCTTCTGTTTAGGATCTCGATTACTGCAGTGATTTCATTTGTGCAAGTGGAAGAAAATGCATGTCTGTATCATCTATCATGTCCAGCTGTGGTGGATAAAAAGACACCATAGTACAATCATACTACATTATACCTTGCCAACTCGATGAGTAGATCATGACAATCAATAAATTCAATATTGCAAGTTGTAAATTAAATTTTTGCATTCATCAGAACACTGTTGTGCTGTGCTAAGGACTCAAAAGTTATTAAAGAATTATCATAACTGCGCCTTCGAAAGGAATATTTAGGTGTATAACTATTATGACGCCTAGAAGAAATCTTTTTTATTTTTATTAGTCAACAAAAATGTAAGTTCACCTTCAAAATTATGGATGACCTCACTTCCATGGATTCATGCTACCATGATAAAACCTATCTATATGGGTCATCTTTAGCAAGATATGTTTGGTGTTACCGCCTGTAACTGTCAATAATTTCAATGGTTTTGATTCACGCCTTTAAAATAATTCTCTTGAAGCATATGTCAACGCATTCTGATCAGGATCTCATGAACTCAATCTTGGCCTAATGATCTGGTTTTTGTGGTGTCCATTGCAACACGTAATGTAAAGATACTTGTTTTTGTTGTTACGTTATTATCATATGATATAGGTTCTAAAGCTTGAGCCCTATTTTGCTTCACAAAATATAGGTTTTCCGCTTGGTGACGGCAATCCATGGATCGCAAGTTGCAAGAAATCGGGACGTGGCGGGAATAGAACAGCGAAGACGACAAAAAAAACCTTAAAAGTTGCGGATAATATGGACGGATTTTTATAATCCAAAACTATTGTGAATGCATGAATATTTGGTGGGTCCAAAAGATTTCTATGATGAAACTCGAGGTCCACGAACCAGTAGCTTTGTGAAGAGAATTCATCCTTTTATATTCTTTTTTATTTTTTTAATTTTTTAAATCAACACGGTGTGAACTGAATAATTAAGTCAATCACATCTTTTTGTCTTAGGTAATAAGCCAAGAATAAGTTGAATCCTAAAATGCTTACTCATAGATTTCATGAAAAAATCCATCTATTTTACTAACTGAATCATAATTGCACAATATCCAACGAAAGGGAGAAACTATAATGGAAAAACATTTAAAACATAATTCCTCCAAAATGTTTTTAAATTTCAATTTCAATCTTCCTGTCCTTTTTGATAAGGTATATCATTCATGTAATTATAAAAACTTGAGCTCATTTTCAAAGTAGACAAAATCTTCAAGCATTTAATTTGACCTTTTTGGTATACAAACGTCGTGCACATAATGTGTAGGTAGATAATGACTCGTCACTATTTATCTTGCCGTGATTGACTTTCTCCATCATAAGCAATAAATTCTTATTTCTTTTTCATGGTATGTCATACTTGAGCCAAATATATGGATTTGAGAGATATTTTTCTAGTTAATTATGGTTCAATGATCTTCCAAAAAGTCAAATGAACCTTAAATCATGTACTTTAGGTGTGCTCATCGTCTAAAAATGTTGAGATGCACAGGTGAGTTATATTAAAAAAGCTTCAGATTGGAGAATTAGTGTGGTGTAATACATAGTAGCTAATCCATAACTCTAGCTTGTATTGTTAAGTTAAAATGTGTCCAACTAAATATGTTAACAGGCTTCTTATTAATGATCTCTCTAAATGAAGATATCGACTTTATAATGTGTGCTCCCAACATAAAATATGATAAAATTGTGGATCATGCCATTTTGATGTAATTTTTACCGTACTTCAAATGCTTTCGTCAATCCAAGACAATCACCACGTTAAAACTAGTTCCATTTTTTTCTAAAGAAGGTAACGTAATTGTTACGATAAGTGTGTATAGGCCGAATGCTCATTTTTCTTTCGGAAGCTCTGTGGTGGGATTTGGGTATATCGGACAAAGGCCAGGCTTCATAGACAAATCAACTTTTGTACAGGCTATAGGCCCATAAAAACCTCTGCTGTTGGGTTCAAAACTGAACTGAGCCTCAAATAGTTAAATGAGGCCTTAAAGAATTAGGAAATGGTTTGTCCCCCAAAACAATGCCTTTGCTAGCATCTAAACCTTTACGCGACTAGCTGACCTCCCTTTTGAAATTTGAAGAACAGAAAACCCATCAAAACAGAAATTCTAAGGAGAATTCATTGCTGAAATGGCGAAAATTTGCATGTCCACTTCCGTGATATTATAGACAAATGACATGATCATAACCATTCACAATACGTATTATCGGATGATGGATACATGAAATTATTAAAGGGGAATATACTGGTTCAAACCCAATCAATTACTACTTGTTTTGTTTGCAAACCATAGTACACTTATTTATTGCTCATCATGCCGAATCATTTATACTGGAAGAGGAGACAACTTGTAATCGGTAGAACCAAAGTTTTTGCAATGCTAACCTAATAGTTTCACGAGAATTTCTAGCAAGAAAGGTCTATGACAAAACTTAGCAAATAAAAAAAGAACAAAAAAAATCGAACAAATTGTTCGACAAATCGATTTTTCTAAAACCTAAGGCTGTGAGGAAAACTGACTAAGATAGACACGGAAGGAAGAAACTAAATTCCATTGAACTTTTGTACAAACTAGAACTTCAGTTTAAGCCAATTTATTGTGATAGCAATAAGAGTACATCATGCATAATGAAATTACACTTTCACTTCAATACACAAATGTAGAACAAATCAGCAACAATTATAGCCACGGAAACTGAAATTTCCTTTTCCATTTAGGGCTGAAACTCAAAGCCCCATTTAAGTTGCAGATTCTATTCTTCACCTATGTAAAGCTCCAATAAATTTCAAATTGAGAAGGATCAAAGGATCAAGCTCCTTTTATCTAGAAGTTTAGTAGGTTTTCAAGAAAAAGATCACCACCATATTCGGCCCGAGATGATAAACTTCCATCACAAAAGACCACCAAATCTCCAAGCAACTCAAGCTCCAAAATCTTTTATTTCGAATTGTCCATTGAGCCATTCATGAGATATGCAATATCAAACCGTATTAACTCCTGCGACA
The DNA here is from genome assembly GCF_016545825.1 of Eucalyptus grandis. Classification (NCBI taxonomy): domain Eukaryota; kingdom Viridiplantae; phylum Streptophyta; class Magnoliopsida; order Myrtales; family Myrtaceae; genus Eucalyptus; species Eucalyptus grandis. The sequence goes on along the minus strand of NC_052615.1, from coordinate 32,319,961 downwards.
ATCATGTCCCACGATGATCATGTCATCCACATAAATAAGAGAAGAATCCAATCATAATCAGTCCCATCAAATACATGCAGCATTTATAACGTAAGGGCTTTGAATAGATTGAGCAAGATGGTCCTACATGTTATGCAAATTCACCTCCAAAAGAGAACACCATAGGAATCTACCAAGAATTGCGTACTATGTAAATACCAATTATTTGAAGGTTAGTTACAAGTATCGTGTGTAACAAGATCTGTGGTATACCCAATTATCCTGTGTGAAATCAGGAAATTTTTTGTAAATAAGAGAAAAATGGTTCCCTATAAGCTTTATCCACGATTGCCGCTAATGAATACTGTCCTGAGGTATTTTTCCTTGCATGGTTTGTCGATTCAAATGGGAAATGAGAGGGCGCACCAACAACCTCAGCCACACCAGTATTACAGTTTTCGGCTATCCGAATCAAAACAAACTCCATCCTCATGGCCCTGCCCTTTAGTCGTCCCAAAGGCCAGCTTGAGAGATGCAAAGTCAAGATCCAACCAATCCCTTATGACGAGCATATGCAATTACAAGGATGAATAAGAATGCGCAAGCAGTTCCAGTCACGATCACGACCTGCCGGCATTAGGTACAGTTTTCTTTTTTAAGGAAAAGTAAAATCGAAAAGAGAAGTCAAGAAGGAGATGAGACGATGAAGTTATTAATTGAAGGTTCAGGCCTACCCATTTGAACATGTAGCCATGGTTCTCGTTCCAATCATAAGGTATGTTCATGCCGAAAATGGCAGCAACCAAAGAATAGATGGACAAACAAACAGTTCCTGAACTCAGGAAGAGCTCTAGCTGCAATCATAGACAGAGAGGAGTCAAAGAACATTGAATAAATCCATTCAATGACTCCGGACATTAGCAACTAAATGAAGAGGCGAACTACTTGGGTACATTTAAAAAAGAAACAATTGAGAACATGAATGCACACAACAACAGAGAGAGAGAGAGAGAGAGAGAGAGAGAAGCACCTGAATCAGCTGATTCCGGTGATTATCAAGCTGAGGAAAGAAAAAGTACTTTAGAATTTTAGGAAAAACAAAACATTGACTTGACTCCATGCAAAACTTTTGCTTTTCCCCTTTTTATCTACTTGATTCTCTTTATAGAAACATGCTATACAACTAACTTAACCAATCAAGTTACCTGGATGTTAATGTAGTCCTCAGTGTCATCGATATATTCCCGAAGCTGCACATGAGCAACTTAGGCAAATCAAATTTTTCGAAAAATGGACATTACACAGAAAATCAAACTCTCAAAAGTACAATCATTTTAGTCATGCATCACAAACAATCTTGAGCAAGCAAAATGAAAATCTGAATAACTATTTGACTAGAGCACATAACGAATTAATCAGTTCAAAATCAAAACATCCATAATTTATCTGCTACCCTGGTAAACTGAAAAGCAAATCATTATGGAGAGATTGATTTTTATTTAGTACAGGATATTTTGACTTTAATTACAACAACACATCACAAATTTCATTCTCCCAACACCATGACAACTGTTAATTATTGGCCCTGTACTGATGTAGAAAACCTATAGTCTCTCCTTGGCAAAGAGAAATTTTTAAATGGATTCATAAGCTCAAATATAGTAATTAGACAAATTTCATTTAGCCATCCCAACTCACGAGAGTGTAAATACTAACAAGAGAGTCCCTCAATCACATTCCTAATATAATCATGTATCACAATGATGCCAACAAAAATGACAATTGTCTCCAGCACAAGCATCACTGAAATCCATTACCTATCTAAAGTATCAATGGACGCACTCTACCCAAGATTTTACAACAGATAAATGCAGGCGAATTCTACAGCAACTAAAGGATCATGCAGATAATTCCCTATGTAATGCAAGTACTTACTGTTGTCAGCTTGTTCAATGTGCCATCAATTTGCATAAAGTAAGCCTGAAAAGAAAAGAAAAAAAAAAGAGACATCGATGCCTATTCAAGAAACAACATAACTTAAAAAAACCATCCATAATAATATCAACAGGAAATAGCTCAAAACCTCAAGTAACATTTCCAACTCCTCAACATCATCTTCATCTCCACGAACTGTTGCCACACTCGCCCTACTGGCTCGAGATATTTTTGAGCCAATGGTAGGGGAAGCAGGAAACCAATTTTGGGCTCCTGAACCACTTATAGGGAAGATGCACCAACTTGTTTTCTTGACAAATACAAGTCAGCCATATCATCATCATCATCTAGTAGTTGCTCCAGCTCATCCCTTACCTGCAATGTACCACAAATACCTTTCCAGATGTTACCCTCCTACATGTCAAAGGAACGCTGAGGAAGACACCTGTGTATAGTGACAAAAAAGTCCATAATGATTGAGAATATCAACAATAGGTTCTGTTCAACGATATTCCTCTAAATAGAGCGAGAGAGAGAGTGCAGTGTTCAGTCAGACACCATTTGATGAAGACAATAAAATCTATCTCGATTATTTATATATTAATCAAGTACTAACTTTTCATACAAGCTCATCTAAATACTCAATTTGAAGATACAGACATTTTATCATGCATAGGATTGTCAGTCAGTCTAGACCAAGCCCTTAAAGTTGCATGAGTACATAGAATTAAGGAAGACAAGGACAACTCAAAATTTATGTTACTCGCGAAGATATCATACTCAGTCGAAAACATGATAGATAATGGCAAGGTAAACCATTTCGATTTCAGCAATGACCCAGAAGTTATATAATTTTGCAGGGCAAAAAGTGACTCACAATACCTTTTGCACCCTTGCTGTTAGCCTTGTCATCGCACTCTTCAATTTACGAACCCTATCCAAGTTACGGCTGCTAATCTACAAAGACCACAGACAGCAGACATGCAAATTTAAGAGAAACATTTCAAACTGAGATTGAGCAGAGAAGCATGATCGACCAGCCAGCATTGAGACATTGTTGTAGAATTCCAAGCATAAAGAGTAATGGCTCGATTAGTACAAAAATCAGCGTTAAGCAAAAGAGGCAAAAGCCCCATAAAAAATAAAAAAATAAATAAAAAAAATTGCATCATCTCGATCAATCAACACAAGTACAACAACAAATCTCTAGGAGAAACAACAACTAACAAAATTCAGCTGATCATGCATAACATCACATCAAGCATGCAAAACCAAATGGACCAGTCTTCAAGAGTTCACCAATCACTCAGGCATAAAATCCTTAGAGGGAAGTAGATATGCCTGGAATTCGACAAATGAAAGCTACACTGCAAGAACATTTCAACCAGTAAAACAAAACCTATTTCCACACAAACAATAGTATTAGTTACACTAATAACTGCAAATGACAGTATTCAGCTGCATATCGCTCCTTTAGAAGGAGAAGCAACAAAAACAATTAAAGAACCTTAACAGAGCATTTTTATTTTTGGTTTATTTATTTCCCAGTGAGATAAGAAAGAGTATCTACTTACTTTTGAGGTGAGCTCATCTAAAGCAGGATAAGCAGCAGTCTCCAATTCAGTAGTACGTGCTGCAAGAAAGCTACAAATTGCTTCCAAAGCTACCTCCAAGGCGCGAAATTCAAATGGAGACTCTGCATTGCATCATATTACAACTATCAAAAGATGGCCCGCTTAAAACAAATCCAATTTGAAAGAGCCAACTCAAACACACCCCATACCATCATCTTCCCCAGCTTCAACATCATTCTGTACATGAGAATACTCTTCTGCATCATCTTGACCCTGGCATATGGCATTTACAGCTAATCGCCGTTGGAGCTCCTCAACAACTGGTATAACATTTATATCTGATGGGTCTCGAAGCAACACCTACAAGCCAACAGTGCAAGTGCCATCACTACTTACGATGTAAAACATGAAAATAAACAGATCCGGAACTAACTTAGTTCTTACATAAGGGATAAAGTAATTTCCCACTAGAATACATCAAATTCCATTCTTGCACAACCATTTAAGTATTTCATAAGAAAGGTTGTAATATCATGCAAAAGGTCTGCGTAGCTTAACAGGAAAGAGGAAATATCTAAGGACTTGAGGATAACGAGAAAGCTGTGTTCAGTCGTAATTGGCTATAAATAAAAGGAAAAGGCATATGATAATTTCAGAATTGAAGGCTTTCACTGTGTTGGGCAGTTACCATTAGAGCTTGCAACTGAAAGACAAGTTATGCTGAACCAGGGAGAAAATCAGTGCTCAGCTAATTAAGGCCCGGCGACTAAACATTTAGCAACCTAAGAATTCCTGTCAATGGTACTAGAACTCATTGCAATAAAAAAATAATGATAATAGAAAAAAAAAAACATACTTCATCAAATGCAAGAAGGAAAATCTCAACTGAATTAGTCAAAGAAACAGGAAAACATCCCACGCTAAACCAAAGTAAGTTCTTCAAAAACGTAAGTGACGATACACGGGGCTTCCAGACATCACGCAAGTACCGCTCTGCTCAATAAACAGACATTAACCGCTAAGAAAGACACAAGCCGCTACGCACTAACCTCTTCGGCAGTGATGATTGCCTTGATATGCTGCAAAAAGTTCAAACACCCACAAATGCAACAGCGAAAAAAAAAACGAAAGTCAGCACCAACAATTGAAGGCACTTCAAGAAGAAAGGAGAGAAAAGAGAGAGAGAGAGACCTCCAAATTGAGAACGATGGCCCTCTCACGGCCGAGGATGGTGGAGGGGTAGGACAAGAGCGGGTCGAGGATGCGGAGGTCCCGCGCGTGGATCTGCACGCGGTGCATGATCGCGTACTTGTCGACGTCGAGCACCGTCCCCTGCCCCGCCGCGTCGAGGAGGATCCAGCTCCGCGACGGCTGGCCCTTCTTCTTCGCCGCCTGCTGCTGCTGCTGCTGCGGGTCCGCCGGCACCACGCTCCCTTCTCGAGCCATCTCCAACCATCCCCAGCACTCCGTCCGTCGCCGAAACGGCCCCCCGAACAACACGGCACGCCTACGGCACGAAAAGGATTCCCGCGTGAGACGATTCCTCAATTCAATCGACGGCTAACAATTTCACGTCGACGATCGCTAGATCGGCGTACCTCGAGCGGAAGCGGGGGAAGCGAATTTGCGGATTCGCTTTGGAGATTCTTCGCGAGGCTTTTGCAGAGCGAAATCGAAGCGAATCGAAGCGTGCCGGATCGTCGATCTTCTGCGCCGGGAGTCGCGGCAGGCGCTCCCGCACGTGGCTCTATGGGCCGTCGGCCCATTTTAGGCACCGTGCGAGCGGGCCGTTTTGTGGTTTGGGTGGGACCGTGTCGAACGAGGGGCTTGTCTAATAAGACTGAAAAGCAAGTTGCTGGAAATTTCAGCCCTAAATGGAAAAGGAAATTTCAGTTTCCGTGGCTATAATTTTTGCTGATTTGTTCTACATTTGTGTATTGAAGTAAAAAGTGTAATTTCATTATGCATGATGTACTCTTATTGCTATCGCAATAAATTGGCTTAAGCTGAAGTTCTAGTTTGTACAAAAGTTCAATGGAATTTAGTTTCTTCCTTCCATTTCTATCTTAGCTGGTTTCCTCACCGTCTCAAGTTTTAGAAAAATCGATCTTGTACAATTTGACATGAGTTCTGAGAAATGTAAGCAAAAGTGTTTCTGGGATGTTGGTGGGGTAAAAATCTTTGTAGTTCAGCTTTTATGTAAAATTTGCATTTCTTTTTTCTTCAGGGTTGTTTTCACTAAAAAGGAAGATCGAAGATGCAGTTCAACGCATTGAGAAAATGGCTCCTACTGCATTGCAAATTGAAGAAGCTAAATGGATTAAGCTTGATGGACTGATTCGAGATTATGACCTTTGGGATGATCTTGCTAAATCCTATGATGTTCTTGTGAAGTTGGCAGACATCGCTAGAGCAGTCGATGCCCTGAGAGATTTAACTTACAAGGTGGTGTGGAATGCCATATCCATCTCATAGAATAAGCTTTTCCACCCAGTAGGTGTGGATTAAGTTGGGCAATTGTTAGGTCATTAGTTGCCCATTATCTATGCCGAAGCCTGAAAGCATGTGCATATACTTGTCTCGACTCTTCTTCCGAGATTAACTTTATTCTTAATGTGCCAATGACTGTCATATCTAGTTTAATTGTATCAATTAAAGGAAATGCAGTTGCTAGGCTTTAGTTGACTTTTATCTATTGAAATTTGCAGGCGGAAGAAGCAAAGCTGATAACTCAACTAGTGGAGATGGATGCTATTAATTATGCTCTTTCCGAGTAGGCATACGCTTCTTCTTTGGATATGAGTAAGTTTTTTGACCGTTATGAGATGTTAAAGCTTCTTAAGGGACCATGTGATGTGGATGGAGCGTCGATGGTCATCAAAGCTGAATCCAATGGCAATTACCGTGAGGTTTGATAATCTAACTTCATTTCTAGAATAATTATGCATGTGCAAAGAGATGATGTTTATATCACACTCTTCCGCTGTAATATACATTGATGTAGAATGGCTGCACTGTCTCTGGTTCCTACTTCTTTATAATACTTACGCTAAAATATAGGAGTTTCAAATAACTTGAGAATGAAAAAATTGCATATATATGTACATATAAGGGTGGGACATTATTAGTGGAATCTTGTTAGTATATATGTATGCTTGTGCGCATCACCATTTCGGTAACTTCTTGTCACAACTTATCCTCGGAAAGAATAGATTTAGGGGTATTGCTTAAAAGATGGGTTTAAGGCCCACAATTAGGTGCGGGCTCTCCCAAGCCTATACCCGCATGACGTATTTTTAGGAATTTTGCAATAAGGAGTCGCTACTAGCCTTCGACTAGAAGCTAAGTGAGACACGGGAGTATGCCACACTTCCTACGCAACCAGAAAATCTAGGATTGAGGACTTGATTACACTAATTAACCAATTAGTGCCATTTTGATACATAATCTTGTTCATTTTAGAGAAAAAAAAAAGGATTTTTGTCAGTCAGTTTGAATTGATTTTAAACATATCAACTAATATATGAGGTGATCATACGGATGCACAATCATTAAAACAACAATTAGCAACTAAGGAAAGCGATTAAATAAATTGCATGAAAGAGCAAAAATTTAACACCAAAGAAAAGATAAATACTAATCCTAACTAAATTAAAGAGAAGACCAAATCAACATATCAATATTATGCATTCAAAGGCATTTGTTCCCAAGGACATTTGAAACCTTAAAGTAAAGCTCTAAAGGCTTAATCAAACTTAAACACAATTCCAAAATGAAAAGTTTCCTATTTTTAGGAAAAATTACTCTAAAGATTAATTTCAACCTTTTCGAGGAAATTTAATTTTTTTTTTTTTAGATTTTTCTATTCGAATTTTCCAAAAAAAATAATTTTCGCCAGTCGAATTTTCCAAAGAACGAAATCTGGATAAAAAAAAAGTGAAGAATTTTTGAAACAAACAATTTTTCAATTTTTTATTTTTTTAATTTTTTTAATTTTTTTACTTTTTTTAATTTTTTTTTTTAAATGGTCGAATTTTTTTAATTTTTCTGAGTTTTTTAATTTTCGGAAATTTTTTTGAATTTTTATTATTTTTTCTAAATTTTTTATTTTTTTGAAAATTTTTGAATTCTTGAAATTTTTAATATATTTTTAATATTTAATATTATTATATTCGGATAAAGAGTTCGAATCGGGTAGATCCGATCCGGCCATTGACCCGACCCAAAACCAGATTCGACCCTATCGGGTTGAAAAAGAAAATAAGATTTTTAATTAATTAATTTTTTTTTGTTTTTAATTTTTCTTTCTTTTTTTGGCTTCTTCTATGTTTTGTCTTTTCCCTGCACTATCCTCTTCATCCACGCCGCCTTCACCGAACGTCTGCCTCCCCACGTCTTTTCCACCTTTCTATTTTTTTTTGTTTTTTTGTTTTCATTTCTTTTCATTACTCTTTTATTTCTTTTATTTCTTGTTTTTCTTTTAAGCTATTTTTTTTAGATCGTCTTCTTTCCTGGTCTTCTCCACCTTCGTGTTTGCCCACTGCACGCCCGAAGCTTCTCTTCCCAAAACATGGCCTCATCGAGACTCAGCCAAACAACAACGCAGCCCGGAACAACCGGCGACCCTTCCACCGCCGAACTTCCGTCGGCCACTAGTTGGCCGGAGATCGTCACCATCATCGGCCGAGCATACCCTCCTCGGCCAAACACCGAACAAGCAACAACGACGATGGGAACGTAGCGAACGACCACACGACCGATGCCCAAGGTCACCCAACACCACCGGAATATCACAAAAGAGCGCGACACGCCCGGACAACTCGATTTCAGTCAAAGACAAAACCGAGGAGACTGGATCTCGTTGTGGCATTCTATCAAACAGGTGGAGGGCGCTCCCGAATCACGCGGTTTCTAGCTCAACTAGGACCCGAACCTAAACCGAGACTCTCACCAACAAACAATAAAACATACAGCAACCAAAGAGGGAGTGGACAGGGCCGGAGTTCACGCAAACCAGTCGAACGTAAACTCCGGCCCGGGATGCACGGAACCGGGTGAAAACAGGGCGCAAGGAGGACGTACCGGATCCAATTTGAGGACGTTGGCCGAGGGGTCGTCAGGCGGGGCTCGCGCGCAGTTGAGGCGACGGCTGAAGCTCTCTTCCTCTCCCTTAGTCGCTTCCTCGCTCGGACTCCTTCTCTCTCTGGCCTCCTCTCTTCTTTTTCCTCTCTCGACTGGCTCAGCGTCGGGACTACATTGAAGCAGATGGTGGTGGGCGACAGCGACTCGGCGGAGATCCGGTGCGGCGACGGCGTCGAGGGATGACCGGGACGATACGGCTCGGCGCAGGGACGGCGTTGGGCAGCGTCGACGGCGCCTCCTCTCCCCTTGGTTTCTCTCCCTCTCTCCGGTTTTCCCATTTTCGAGCTCTCTCCACCCCTCTATCCTTGGCTTGAACCCCAGAACCAGCCGAGAACCCCCTTCTATTTTTCCTGTTCTCCTGGTTCGGATGACAAGCAACGGGCGTACTTCGGGCGACCGCGAAACGCTCTCTCCCTGATCGTCTCTCTCTCAAGCTCGCTCTCTGGTGCTCTTTGTTCTCTCTCCACCAAAAAAAAACCAGTCGAGAACCCCTTCATCCTCTCTTTGTTCTCTTCCATTTAAGCTCGGCCAACGACAGACGCGCATGGCTTCTGGCGGTTTCTGCCACCACCAGCTAGCCGCTTGATATCCGACCCTGGGATCACGCCGTCCTCTGCCTTCGCGATCGTCTGACCTCGTGATCCTCTGCCTCGCCCCTTGTTTGTTCGTTTCCCTTTTTTCTTGTTTTGCAGGAGTGTAGTTGGCGTGAGGGGAGGAAGAAGACACACGCATGGGCTGGGCTGAAATAAAAGGAGATGGGTCGGCCCAAGTGCAAAAGAAAGAAAAGGAAAAGAGATAGGTCAATGAGCCCACGGACGAAGAAAAGCCCTTTACTCGGCCTCATTCGATTTTCTTATACCTTTCAATGATTTTTTCTTTTTCCTTTTTCTTTTTTCTTTAAATTTCAATTTTTTTTATTTAAATTTTTTTGTAAAATTTCTTTGATAAATTTTAAAACTAGTGACGCAAATGCTCCTAATGTCTATATATGATGCAATTTTAACGAAATTTTTTTTTTTGTTAAGGGATTAGAAATTAATCCATAATTCTCCGCTGCAATTAATAAACACTTAAATAAATCGCCAAAATTTATGTGTCAACACTTTTTATCTACGAATCTCTTTGCTTGATGACTTAGATGTCTTGAAAATCAGTTGTGGGATTTCTCCAAGGTTTAGCGGATATTTAATTTATTGTCTAGTATCCTTCTTCCTGCGCGAGGTATTTTGCATGTCCCTCCCTTGAATTCCAACTCAGAAGTAAACGTTGAGTGATAATGTGGTGGCTATCAAAAGAATAATGAGAAAAAAGAAAAGTGAGAATTTGATCAGTATGGATAGTGGGTTAGATATTATTTTCCACTATGAGGATACTTCTGTTATGAGGATACTTCATTTTGACATCAGTATGAACTAGGACAAGGAATGATAAGTTGCCAATCTATTTGCATATGACAGATGAAATCCTGGAAAATAGCAGACTGTAATATTCATCTATAATGGGGATATATTCCTTTTCCATTAGCTAATTCAATGAAGTTCACTCAGTTTTGTTGACCCAAAAAACAAAAACAAAAAGAGAATCTTTTGGGCTTATGCCTCTGCTGGTTCCAATCTCTCTGTCTCTCATGCATTTGTTAATCCAGTTATGGGCTGAAAAACTACTGAGAATGTACCAAAAATGGGCTGAGAAGCAAGCTTATTGAGGGAGGATTGTAGAGAAGCGTCGGGCAACGAATGGTGGAATCACTTCTGCAACGGTTGAATTTGAATTTGATTATGCATATGGTTGTCTTCAAGGGGAGAGGGGTGTTCATCGAATAATAAGTGTTTCATAAACTGGATCAACAATTGATGAGGTAGGTTTACAATTATCATTTTTGTTCTGATGAAACATTGACTTTCGTATATTGCTATTGGTTTTTGACTTCTTTTTAACAATGAGCTCTGAATGATTTGTTTCTTCTCTTTCCGGATATTTCAGAAGGCAAAAGTGGCATCTTGTTAGTGCATCATTAATATAAAGAAACAATTTAAATGTATTAAAGACATGACCAACATGTAAACAAAAGTTCATTGTAGACTAGGATTGTTATACAGCATGGAAACGAGCTTAATTAACCCTTCGAGGTAAGTAGCCATCCAATCGAATTATTGAGAAATTGAGCATCTTAAAGGATTATGCAAAATGAATATGGTAAAATAAGCAACATATACATTGCGCACTTTGAAAAAAAGAATCAGTATTTTTTAAATAAATATTTGAGTTACCTTTTACTATAATATGATATCAATATGGATTCCATCTTCTATACACGTTTATTTCCTTGTTCCCAATCTTTGGGTGCATACAGCATCATCTGCTTCGATCTGTAAATTGAACCAATAATTTTGCTTGAATACGTTGGCAAATAATTAGTGAATTTCTAGTCCCGCCCTAGTCTTGGATTTAATAATTAACCTTTTACAGCTCCGCAAATTAAGCCCGAATCTTATCATTAACCTTTTTTTTTTTTCTGGCTAGCTAGTGTGGGACTAGATGGAACTCCACGGACATCCTGATTTCTTCCCTCCTTGCACATCATGGCTACATATCTAATCACTTTGATTAGAAAAATAACAAGAAAGACTTGGATCAAAACCAAACAATTGCTTTTCTAAAGTTCTATCGGAGGTAAATTTTAAACCCATGAGAATGAACAACGTGTTCAAGAAAAGAAAAAGAGAGTGGTGATGAAAAAGTTACAATTTGGTACTTTCATCAAATTGATTGGCTTGAATAACAATTTACAAAATCCTCTTGTAAACACGACCGGAAGAGCCTTTATATTATATTATTATTATCTTCCACTTCTGAAATTTTATAGAGATATGAACACTTATTTCCTTAGTACACAGTAAGTAGCTACACATTGAATCCTAATTATTTTCTTCAACATTAAATTTCGAGATAGTACATTCTACCCCACTGAAAATAAGTCGCCCTCGAAATTATGCTCTGTATCCTTCCCAAAATCAGCAATGTGTCGATTTTTAAAAATTGCTGATGAAGTATCGATCCTAAACAAATAAGTTACATTTATCATGAAACTTGTTTAAGAAGTTCAAAAATACGAAAACTAACATTCCAAATTACCACTAAATTGGGCAAAACTCCTATTGTTGTATTCCATCCTTAAAAAGATCTTCCATCGTTGACAGCTCAATGCCCACGCCCATATCGGGCAGGGGGGATTTTAGAAGTCATTCCTCATAGGTTTAAAAGGTGGCTCCCATGATATAACACTTTGCCTCAAATGAGTTGAAGAGGTTGCTATCACCTAGTAGCATTTGTCCGAAACGAGCGTGACAGTTGGCTTCTACCGTATAGCACTTTGTCCCTAGTGGAATCAAGATGTAGCTTCCAAGGTATAGAAATTTGTCCTGCGTAGCACTTGATTCCTACACTTCCGACTGGCGCGTCGCTCCCATTATTTTTGTAGCACTCCAAGTCCGAAAGCCAGAATAGGCTCAGATATTTGACCCAAAAGAAAAAAATGATTAATATCCTAAAAAACTTCAAACTGGTACATCTGTAATAAATTTACCAAAAATTATTTTTTTTTACCACAAAAAACCCCAAACTAGTACATATGTGACAGATCTACCCTCCGTTAGCTTCCGTTTGATTTTGCCATTAACCTTGCTGACGTGACAAGTCATGTGAAAATTAATAAGTTTAATACCATTAAAAACCTCAAACTTGTATATTTATGACAAATTTACCCCAAGCTAATATATTTATGACAAATTTACCCCAAACTAGTATAATTATGACAAATTTACCCCAAGCCACTATATTTATGACAAATTTACTCTAAATTAATTTTTTCAATCATAAAAAACCTAAATTGGTACATGTGCGGCACATTTACTCTCTTTCAATTTTCCCAAATTTGATTTATGTTGTGATGTCCAATCAATTTTATTTTCCGGATTACTCTAACATTGCCTCCATATCATTAAAAATTTATTTATTTTTGCTTTTTATTGGAATCATTATTAGAAAACTATTCAAAAACTACCAAATGTGCACTTCATTCTTGTGCCGAGAAGATGTCCATTAACTTAAAGATGGACAGATCGCTTGCGCACATATACAAAAGAAGTTGACAAATCGGTAGGGGCTCGAAATCAAGAGCAACGCCCTGGAAACGGTTAAAGTGGCAGGGGCAGGTCAAGCGGCTTGTAGAGTCGAAAGATAAAACTATCTAATTATTTTCATAAGCGCATTTCTCAATTTAGAGGATCCCACCCTGTTGCAGCTGGTACTTTGCATACCGCCTACTAATATATAGACTAAAAATGTATTTACGTATGAGGTCTGATTTTTATCTATGCACTCTATCAGATTGACCGTTTTACGTGAGAAAGAAAACAAGAACGACATAAACCCATTTTGATGGATTTGAGGTCCAATTGTGAATCATGACATCTGTTAAACTTATGATCACGAGAGACCTCGAATGCACACGTGTGACGGAGTCCATGCAAGTCTCTCCCCATCGAGTTATCAATAAATTTTCCTTCACCGAGATCATGCATGTATGATATTCACCTATTCCTTGGCTGCGAACTTATGGTGTTGGCCGGTGATGTGAAGGAACCCGAGATCTTTACAAGACAATTTATTAGATACATGCATATACAGTAATCTGGTTTTGGCATGCAAATAGATTATACAAATTTAAATCATGTATTCTTCTACCAACTTTAAAACCGTGGATTAATAAGGTGTGCATGTATTGTACGCCCACTTAACATATTACCAGTTTATCGTAATTGAGAAATTTTGTAGACACACCTGAGATTGGAAACCTTTTTCCGCCCCCAAAATGCATGGTATCTCACTCGGGAAAGGGGAAAAGAAGTGTGTTCTCTAAGAAATAGTATTCATTTCAATTGAAACAACTTTGACAACTTTCTTATTTTCATTACATGAAATACATTATTTAATAAGCATCTTGTAACAGAGACCGTTATTCACTTCATAACCCCCATAAACGTAAAGCTAAACGAGCACTGTAGGCATTTATTCCTTTTAACACGCACCACTCATCACACTCATCACGTAAAAGAAAGAAAAAAGAGCATACGAACCCACATCACGACATCATCTGATAATCACACCTCACGTACATAATCAGAGGGACTTCAAACTCAGATTAATTAAGACCTCTCACGCTTAAGGACATTGGAAACCAGGAGGGACCTTCTTGGAACAAGCATCGAGGAGCAAGCTGAGAGAGAGCGGAACATCAATTTGAAGGCCCAAAACATCAGCGTCGATGACAATGCATAGGCACGCCGCGGCTTCCAGGTCTGCGAGGCCACCGATGAGAGAGCAGCATGGCTCTTTCGGAGGCGTGCCGACGGTGACATTGAGCAAGCTACCCAATAAGTCGAGGCAGACGCCTAGTTTGAGGGCGTTTGAGGGGCAAGAAGCAGCAGCGGTTGGGGTCGGCTTCGGTGTCCATGCAATGGCCAACGAGGCGAAGATGATGTTGAGAGAGAGAACGAGAGCCAGTGTTGGGTAGTTCTTGGAAGCCATAGTATAAGAACGTCACGAAACCCTAGGCTCGTCTTTGTAAAATGTGAGTGTTTTGGGCTGCAGAGAGAGTTTAGGGGGAAGTGGTCTTTTATAGGGTTTCGGAGGCCTTACTGTTTTTAGCTGGCGCAACAAGTAATTCCTCTGGTGACAATTTTGGATGGTTCTAATCTCGTGGAAAGTGGCAAATTGCCCTTCTTTTTTCTCTTTAGCGTCTGATTGATTGATTGGTTTCTTGATCTGCTTTTGACTTGGTTTGAGGCCTTGATCTGACTAATGAAATGCATCCAAGACTTTAAAATGGGGTAGGGTTTTTCCTATTCCATGCATGATATGGTAAGAGAAGGATGCAATCAATTAAAAAATCAATAAATTAATTCGTCCGTTTAGTGCTTATCACTATCATTCTGCTGTTCAATGAAATGAACGTTGATATATAAACTTGAATATTATTCATAGATTTCTCATATCCCCTATAATTTCAAAAGACTAATTGAACTTAAGTCGTAATTAAATTTCGGCAATGAAATGAAATCAATGTACCCAAAAAGCTCAAAATTTATCCTTTTTTTTCTGGTCCGCAAAAAGTATGGCATTGTTCGTTGGCCATGGCCCATGGTACGCAGAATAAAATGCAAAATGCACATAATAGTTTGGCACAAACTTGTCCTTTGCAGCGAGTGTCAACCGTTTAATAATGTTGTTCTATATTGGCTTGTTCTTGGTGGATGCAAGTGTCACGAGTGCTCAAAGAACAAATTAACCCCCACATTGTTAATCTAATGAACCTCCATAACCTGATCCACATCGCACCAAAGATTAGGACGCGTCGAAGAGATCTTGTCCCAACCAACTTTAACCTTTCTGCGATTCACACCGTGTGGAAGCGAGAAGCATTGCGTGAGCGTTTTAGTCAAAGAGTTTGATGTTGATTTGGTGATAAGGATTAATTATTTTTTAATGTTAGTTATTAAAGAAGTTCCTCTGGATGATTCGAGCTGGCTCTTACGACTCCCTTCAGTACGTTTTTCATCTCAGGGGGTCTCTGTGTTGGCACTTGTCTTGACGTGAAGTGGGCTAGGGGCTAGCCGAATGAAGGCCTCTGTGATGGATTAACGTGTGTTTACATTAAGAACGTATACGAGATTTATTTCCAACCTTGATTGAAGTAACGTGAAACGGAAGAATATAGTTTCTATCTTTATATCTGTAAATCGAATTTTCACGTGGAAAACTTGTCAAACGTCTCAAAGGAATTGATAGTAGTTAAAGAATAGAAAAATGGGAAATTAAATAGAAAAGGATGGCCTTTGATGTGTCTGACATTCATTCTCATATTAGTGTCATAACTTTTCATGAACCAATATGCACTGTAAAAATATTGGTGAACACATGCTCAATTCCCAGCACCTGTTGTTTTCTTTTAGAATCCTTTGAAGACCTAGTTCTCTTTCATCCAAATGTCAAAGACTCACACTTGCCATATACTCTGCATTTGCAGAAGTTGCATCAATCAGAAGAAACTCCCTGTTTTATGCACATGAAATAGGCTTTGACCTTAAAGACTCCCGACCATTAGAACATGTTTTATAAACTTATCGTGTATATCCCCAAGAGATTTGGATGAGTGCATTTAAGCATTTGACCGGAAAAAATATACTAGAAGTAATTTCACCGGAAGAACCAACTTAGCATTATTGTAACATTAACTAATCCTAGATGTGTGGCTCACTGAAAAATCGAGCTCTTAAAAATACAACCCAACGAGGATGTTTACACCAGATATTTAGTCCCAAATTGGCTTAATTGATCTTCTCACCAAGCCCTAGCCTCTTTCCACAAACCCTAGCCCTAATTTCACTTTCAATCACACATTTTGAAGTTAATTCCCAATTTGTTGCTGAATTTGGCAATGGCGGTCATCCTACATGCTCTCTTATACTCCCTCACTGCGCCGCCACCCTCATCTTCCTCTTGCTCGCGCTCTCGGACTCTACTTTCTTCGCAGTCCAGGCCTTCGACAACACCGCCGCTCAGGGTGGTCCAGAAGTCGATAAAGGTGAGGCTGTTGCGAATAATAAGCAACACGCCGGGGATGAAGCTCACGAGCTCATGGTGTCATCTTGACCAAAGTCGTTTCACGAGCTCATTGGACGACCGTAGTCATTTTTGCCTGAGCTCATAATATTGTTCTGGTGAGATTTCCACACAGATTTGCCACGTTGAATCGTTAATTATCTAATGAAAGCCATGTAAGAGCGTATTTATCATGAATTAGTGCCCCATGGACACTTGTAGAATACCTTGATAGAAGAAAATTTGCCCATTTCAACACATTGTCTTTTCCTTGTTTCGTGTAATCCGTGTATTGGAATGAAAACAATTATGATTAGTTAGTGTTTTGGAGGCACTCGTTAATAAGACTCATATACGTAACAGTTCTTTTATTCAAATCATGATGTCTCCTATTTAAGGTAAGTTTCGGGTTATACACATTGCCTTGTGAGTGAAGTCTTACATCCATGGTGAAAAGAGTTTAGCTAACATCAAATCTCCATAGACAGGATGGTATGCATGCATTTGAGAGGCTGAGTCGAGCCAAAATTTTGAATACCATTGGTTGTTAGAAAGATAATCGGGTATAATATTGTAGATTTGACTAATGGACGGTGAATTGTGGTTGACTCCACTAAAAAGTCGAGTCATAATTGTCATTGTTTAACTTAATAGCTGAAATCGGTAAGCAAATATAGGTATTACTTAGACATATCGAATATCGATCGCCTATTTTCTTGGCATTAGGCAACGAGTTATAGACAGGTAATCACCAATCTATCTTTATCCATAACCATAAGCTAATGCAATCTCTGTTTCAATAATATTCCCTAAAGACTAGATGTTCAGCACGAGAAGGCCAGGTGAAAGATGGAATAATTGGAGAAACTAAAATATGTGGAAAAACCGGAATTGCCAGCTATGCTATCTCATGCATCTTCCACGTACGCATGCAACGGAATGATCTGAACTTTAGGCCTTTCTGGAGAAGAACTCACGGGAATGTCTAGACATGTTGATTGGCCACTCTTGTATATGAAAATATGATAAAAATATGACAACTTTTTTTCCAAATTAATGCGTGATGAAGAATCTCTTCCTCTCTTTGGCAGCAAAAGAATTCCTGACCACCCACATGAGATCCAAAACTCTAATGCCTCAATCTCATCCTCAAGCTCAAGAGACTCTCCATGCAAAATCACTTTTAACTATAAGCAGCCTTTTTCATCCTTTTTGTCATCAGTCCTAACCCTAATACAGGCCATTGTGCATGTTTCAGTGAGGAAAACAGATGGCTTCATCCAAGAACACCTCACACCATCTTTTGCCTCGTTCCTCTCCATCAACCTCCTCTTCTTTGCTCTAGCGAGTGGCTGTAACAGTACTGGTTATCCAAAACCGACCCCATCTCCGAAGAGAAGTGCTCAAATTGGGGGTTTGCGCGACGTTGCTCAACGGACCAGTCAATGCAGTGATCAGGTCACCACCGGACACTCCATGCTGCTCAGCACTCGAAGGCCTTCTTGATCTCAAACCAGCGTTTGAAGCCAACGTCCTCGTGATCAATTTGAACATTCACATTTCACTGAGCCTCCTCATAAACACTTAAAGCGAGAAGCTCCCAACTGTCTTCCAATATGCCTGACCCAAGAGCACTTATGTCTTTTCTTAACTTGTGTATTACGCACCAAATTTCATGGTCTAATTCTGCGTTTTAGGCGGCGTCGTTGCTTTGATTAGTGGTGGGAATAATTCTTCTGTTTAGGATATGGATTACTGCAGTGATTTCATTTGTGCAAGTGGAAGCAAATGCATGTCTGTATCATCTATCATGTCCAGCTGTGGTGGATAAAAAGACACCATAGTGCAATCATTCTACATTAATGATAATCACTAAATTCAATATTGCAAGTTGTAAATTAATTTGTTGCATTCATCAGAAGACTCAAAAGTTATTAAAGAATTATCATTACTACGCTTTCGAAAGGAATATTTAGGTGTGTTGCGATAGGCCAAGCGATCGAATAATAATATAGACGGAAGAAGAAAATAAATCAAACACCAGATTTACGTGATTCAGTCGTAAAGACCTACGTTCACGAGGAGAGCAACAGCAAATTTCATTATAGATCAAGCGATACAAGAAGATTACACACTCGAGTCACTCAAACACTCGAACACTCTCTCGGTGTTTCACAAGCCTCAATTTAACCCCAAACCCAAGTGTTTATAAATAAACAATTCACTTGGAGATAAACTCATGGCACAAAATTACCACGCGTTCAACTCAAAGTTTAACGCGCTACATACGCCTATTTCGCATATATACGGATTTGCAAAACTTGCCGCTCTTCAAAAGCGCGTCGACGTGCGACTCCTTTTTTCGTATAAGCTGCAGCGGCTTCTTACGAAAAGGCTTCGGCGGCTTCGTCCTTCTCTCGGCATGTACGTGTAGCGGCCCTAGAAAAAGAAAATCCTCACTGTTGGCATCCCTTTTATATGTGTATTGGGCCCCACCACTTCCGATCCCTTTTAAACTCTACGTAGGTTTTTTTGGGACGTGCAGTGCAGACCCCTTCTTTCTCACGTGCAGGGACTTCATCGACAAAAATAAAGAATCCTTGAATATTTCCTTTTTCTTTTTCTTCTTTTTTCGTAAATCTTCATGAAATCCCATGATATCCAAGAGAATCGCGTTTTGTAAACGTTCGAGGAGTCATAATTTAACAAGGTATATAACTATGATGATGTCTAGAAGAAATCTTTTTCATTTTTTATTAGTCAGCAAAAACGTATAGTCACCTTCAAAATCATGGATAACTCAATCTCCATGGATTCATGCTACCATGATAATTAGTAACATATGTTTGATGTTATCGCCTGTAACTGCCAATAATTTCAATGGTTTTGATTCACACCTTTAAAATAATTCTCTAG
The DNA here is from genome assembly GCF_016545825.1 of Eucalyptus grandis. NCBI lineage: Eukaryota > Viridiplantae > Streptophyta > Magnoliopsida > Myrtales > Myrtaceae > Eucalyptus > Eucalyptus grandis. The sequence continues at coordinate 32,300,753 of NC_052615.1, read as the reverse complement.
GAGCATATGTCCACGCGTTCTGATCAGGATCTCGTGAACTCAATCTCAGCCTAATGATCTGGTTTTTGTGGTGTCCATTACAACACGTAATGTACAGATACTTGTTTTTGTTGTTACGTTATTATCATATGATATAGGTTCTAAAGCTTGAGCCCTATTCTGCTTCACAAAATATAGGTTTTCCGCTTGGTGACGGCAATCCATGGATCGCAAGTTGCAAGAAATCGGGACGTGGCGGGAATAGAACAGCGAAGACGACAAAAAAACCTTAAAAGTTGCGGATAATTTGGACGGATTTTTATAATCAAAACTATTGTGAATGCATGAATATTTGGTGGGTCCAAAAGATTTCTATGATGAAACTGTTGAGGTCCACGAACCAGTAGCTTTGCGAAGAGAATTCATCCTTTTATATTACTTTTATTTTTTTAATTTTTTTAAATCAACACGGTGTGAACTAATGATTTGGATCAAAAAAAAAAAACTGAATGATTAAGTCAATCACATTTTTTTGTATTGGGTAATAAACCAAGAATAAGTTGAATCCTAAAATGTTTACTCGTAGATTTCATGAAAAAATCCACATATATTACTAACTGAATCATAATTGCACAATATCCGACGAAAGGGAGAAACTATAATTCAAAAAAATTTAAAACATAATTCCTCCAAAATATTTTTAAATTTCAATTTCAATCTTCCTATCCTTTTTGATAAGGTATATCCTTCATATATATATATTATAAAAACTTGAGCTCATTTCCGAAGTAGACGAAATCTTCAAGCATTTAATTTGACCTTTATGGTATACAAACGTCGTGCACATAATGTGTAGGTAGATAACGACCCGTCACTATTTATCTTGCCGTGATTGACTTTGTCCATCATAAACAATAAATTCCTATTTCCTTTTCATGGTATGACGTACTTGAGCCAAATATATGGATTTGAGAGATATTTTTCTATTTAATTATGGTTCAATGATCTTCCAAAAAGTCAAATGGATGTTAAATCATGTACTTTAGATGTATCCATCGTCTAAAAATGTTGAGATGCACATGTAAGTTATATTAAAAAAGGCTCCACATTGGAGAATTAGTGTGGTGTAATACATATTAGTTGACTCATAACTCATTAACTTGTATTGTTGAGTGAAAATGTGTCCAACTAAATATGTTAACAGGCTTTTTATTAATGATCTCTCTAAATGAAGATATCAAATTTCTAATGTGTGCTCCCAATATAAAAATGATAAATTTGTGGATCATGCCATTTTGATGTAATTTTTACCGTACATCAAATGCTTTCGTCAATCCAAGACAATCACCACGTAAAAACTAGTTCCATTTTTTCTAAAGAAGGTAACGCGATTTTTACGATACGTGTGTACAGGCCGAATGCTCATTTTTCTTTCGGAAGCTCTGTGGTGGGATTTGGGTATATCGGACAAAGGCCAGGCTTCATAGACAAATCAACTTTTGTACAGGCTATTGGCCCATAAGGTCCTCTGCTGTTGGGTTCAAAACTGAACTGAGCCTCAAATAGTCAAATGAGGCCTTAAAGAATTAGGAAATGGTTTGTCCCCCAAAACAATGCCTTTGCTAGCATCTAAACCTTTACGCGACTTTGCTCAAAAAAAAAAAAAACCTTTACGCGACTATCTGACCTCCCTTTTGAAATTTGAAGAGCAGAAAACCCATCAAAACAGAAATTCTAAGGAGAATTCATTGCTGAAATGGCGAAAATTTGCATGTCCACTTCCATGATATTATAGATAAATGACATGATCATGACAGTTCACAATACATATTATCGGATGATAGATACATCGAGTTATTAAAGGGGAATATACTAGTTCAAACCCAATCAATTACTACTTTTTTTATTTGCAAACCATAGTACCCTTAGTCATTGCTCGTCATGCTGAATCATTGATACTGAAAAAGGAGGCAACTTGCAATCGGTAGTCCCCAAATTTTTGCAATGATAACCTAATAGTTCCTCCCAACCTATAAGCCGGGGCACATAATTAACATTCTCTAAGAGATCAATCTAACTCATCTATTATTGGACGAATTTCTAAAAATAAAAGAATTCTCCGGTGGATACAGAGGAACATGAAAGTGGTTCTTTGTCATTATTTTCCCCTTGCTTCACATGAAAGGGAGACTTAGTGGAGATATGCTTTCCACTTTATAGAACAAATCATCAAATAAAGGGTAGAGGAAATGAAAGATGTATTTTTTCCTAGTTGACCATGCCTCTCCAAAGCATTTGGACTGTGTACGCGGAAAAAAAAGGAATGGCATGCACCAACTATAGTAACGAATCTTCCCCAGTCGAAGCCTGCCGCAGGAAGAAACATAATTCAAGTTTCGAAGACAGAAAAGAGGGCACGAATCTCCAACTCTCATCAATTCCCCGTTGAATCTCTCTCTCTCTCTCTCTCTCTCTCTCTCTCTCTAATTAGATGATTGGTAGGTAGGCATTTCATCATAAAACATGAGACCAGCCCCACCAGAAATTAAAAAAAAAAAAAAAGTGAATATTGCTAAACTGATTAAATGGGATTATCAGTGGAAGACTTCATTTGTCCAGGTAGAGACATAAACACATGTATATGTGTGCATCCGCCCACCGAATTTGGATCATGTCCGCATGAGTCGATAACCTTTTTATGTGGGTTGCAATAGATAATTTAAAAAAAAATAATAATATAGATTGAAGGGCCAAGCAATCGATTGGTGACGTTCCAAAGTAAAGGAGGCCTTGGTTTTCCTTTAAAAAAAAAAAAAAACTTGCATTCATTACTCAAAAGGATGCACGAGAAGTACATGACTTTCATCACAAAACAAACCAACACAGAGCAAAAACCAGAATATTACCCAAAAAAAAAAATGGAAAAGCCAAATCCAAAAGATAAGGAGAATCAACAAAGTGCCGAGAGAGTTAAGTACACACTTGTTCCATAAGAACTAATCCATCAAGCAAAATAATTGACAGCAAAACACTAGATCTTGTATCGTTGTCAGTGATGAGCATTTAAGTCCGGCTTCCTCTACACTATTGTCATATGGAGACAATCAAAATAGGTTAAATTAACACATATCTAATTTTTTGAAGAGCAGGTCTTCATAATTTAATGAAACGCTAGAGCTCTTGTGATTTTTTTTTTTTTTAACTAGAGGCAGAGGACTTGTACATGGACAAAGCACAGGGACATTGAATCCTTGAAAACATTATTAAATTTCTAGATCTAAATCAAAAGAGAAACTCCTAAGTCTAGAACTATATTAGGAGAGTTCAAACTCGCAAAACTAGAATTAGACTGGGAGAAGGGAGCTATTAGATCTAGATGGAGAAAGAAGAAAAAACTAGAGAACTCAGATAAAATCAACAAAACATGAAGGGGAGGACGAGGCTAGCTCAATGGCTAAAGGTTGAAGAAGAGGGAGGCCTTTGCATTACGTGAGCTTAACTCAAGATTTGTCCTATTAGACCACTATTAATGTTTAGAGTAAGAGAGGAAATAATGAAAAAGTGTTCGTGATTGCTCAGCCCTAATTAGGGTCGTAGGAGTAATTCATTACAGTCATGGTACTAGTAAAAGCATGATTTCAAAAAGACCCTATAATACATATATATCAAGAAAATTATCCAAAAACTCTTAAACTTATTGTATTTTTACCAATTTAATCATAAAATTTTCAATTTTATTAATTTAATTTTAAACATTTTTTATATTTGCTAATTGAGGGCAACGACGATCTTACCCTGACCAAGGGAAGCTTAGACAACGGCCTCATCGGCCTAGTGTTAGAAAAAAAATATAAAGAAAAGAAAAAGGAAAAAGGAAAAAATAAATTTAATAAAATATTATTATTAAAAATTAGTAAGGTGAGGGCATTGCGGCCCCTTTCGCCTAAAGGGCAAAGGTTGTAGCCCTCGCCCGGATAAACTCATAGAATTCTATAGCTATTCACTCAATTATTGATTTGATGTGACGACTTTTATATCAGTTCAATAATTCATTGTGTTTCATAATAAAATTTCTATACTTATTGCCATTATGATGAAAGGAACGCCGGCTTAAGTATGATAGATAGATACATTTAATTATTAACATAAGAACCATCTGAGTGAGACTTCTGATGTTTGGTCTCTTCACTTATAACTTGATATGCTAAAACGCATCAATCTCATCGTATGATTTCTTTTATTAAGTTAACCACTATAATATCACCGACTTTATCACTTCTTACGTTTGCATTCATGATCCGCCACATCATAGTCGACGCACTCTCCATGCGAGCTATTTGACACGTGGCCTGCCTTGAGACCATAAGCTCATTTGGCTTACAGGATATTGAAATTTCTTGTGCTGCTTCCCAGGACTTCTGCTTCGTTTATTTTTCAAAAAATAATTATTTAAAAAAATCTTAAAATCATCGTTTGTATTGTTTAAATTAATTAATCATTAGAAAATATTTTTATTATCAATAATAATTTATAATTAAAAATTTTAGCGCGTGATGAAGAATTTTTTTGTTCATTCATTTTTATGCGTAGTCAATTATTATTTGAAAAATATTTTTCAAATCATTCATTTTTCTTGAAACAAATGAAATCTTAATTTACATCTATCTCTTCATTTCTAAAAAGTCTTAAACGTATTGCACATTTACCAATTCAATAATAAATATTTTCACGTTTTGCAAATTGAGTCAATTCAATCAATTTTTGCTGAAAATCAGTAGCGTAGACGCTAGCCTATCTACATAAGTGGACAATTTTTGATAATTTTTTGAGTTTTTTTATATTATATTATATTTTTCTTTCTTTTTCTTGCTTTACATTTTCTTTCTTTCTTATGGTTAAGGGTCAGCAGGGAGCCACCACCCATCGACCGATGCCCAATGGCAGTGGCAGGGATTGTAGCTCTTGTCAAATTTGGCCCTTGCTCAAATCTTGGCAGTAGTGCAACAAGTTTAGAATTTTTTGGATAATTTTTCCTTGATTATTTGACATGTTTTTTATGGTTTGAAGAACCCTGAGAAGACTTTTGTGCCGTCCAGGGACAAGGAAATCTATGATCACGGGGTCATCCAAGTAAATAATACACATTTATATAATTATCATATCAAGTGGATAGAGCAGGCAAAACACCTCTACATAAATAGTTGCATTGCTGCCTATCATCAAGCCATCTCGCCGACTCAGCTTCGTATCATTCGTTGGCTATAAGCTTCTCTCTCTCTTCCATTATGGACATTCTTTACAAGGTTAGTTTTCAATGTCGTTGGAGCTGAATTATTAGTCCATTTGTCATGCCATGTCCGGTGGATCGCCCCTTCGAGCATCTGGAAGAATACCCGACCAGGAATATTTTTATGATTCTATTTGATACCTTGCATCTCTTCTGAATAACCAGGCTTAATTAGTAGGTTGACCAACGCAATCAGAAAGAGTCACGCCTTCCACTTTATATAACCTGAGCGGATAGGGTCAAGGAAATTCCGTGTCTCATGTAACTCAATAATGTGGATAAAACCCCCCTCAGACGCTGAACACCATTTTTTGTATTTAAATAGATGAACAATACAATATGAAAAATCAGGGCGGGGGCAAGGGAGATTGGAGTTAGAAGTGACCATTGGACGGATAACTAGCAAGTCTCGCCCAAAGGATTGGACGAACTTATTTCATCGGGCTATGCTTATGAACTTTGATGTTTCATGGGCAAAATCGGGCAATCAGGCTTAGTTGGCAGAGGTATTGTTTTCCACCACTAGATGGTCGGTGTCGTTTTTACTGATTATTATCTTCAAAAATCCATTAAGTTTCTCCATATTCGGCTGGTCGCATTAATACTTCAAATTTGAGATTTAACTCGCTGCTCCTAAACAATGGTTTTGCATTCAAGAAGACCAATAACACACTCAATTATCGTGCTGCTATAGTATCATTTCATTGAATGAGACATTGGATTAGACATAAAACAACTCCAAGCACTCATAAAGGATGTTAACCACAATTTCTGAATCCACACGTATTGATGCATGAATTTACTTCTTGAGCTCATTGTTGTGGAAAGGAAGAAGAGTGGAGTATTGCTAACTTTTTTTTGACAGGGAAGTATTGCTAACTTAAGAACAACAATCTTAGTTCCAAATTTGAGCAACTAAGGGCGTGCATGACAAAATTTCTATTTCGGAAATTGATTTCTGACCAGAAATTGATTTCTCAATTTCTATTCCTTGGACAAGTTTTTGAGCAAAGAAACCCGTTTGATAACGACTCAAAATTTTTATTTCTGGAACAGAAATCCATTTGATAACAGAATAAAATTTCTACTTCTAGGAATAGAAATTAATTAGATAACAACATAGAAAATCCTCAAATACAAAATAATAGTCGAAATAATACTAAAACAACATAGGAAATCCTCAAATAAAAATAATAGTCGAAATAATACTAAAACAACATAGGAAATCTTCAAATAATAAATAATAGTCGAAATAATACTAATATATTACAAAAGTTGAAAATACAATTTCATAGAATTTCCTATTACATGTGCTTACGTTTCCTATTACATAATATTTTCTTTTGAAAAATAAACAACGTGGCAAAAAAAAATTTGAAATTCAATTGTAGTGAATATGTCGTTATGTTTTTGCCGAAATTGATTTCACATTAATCAAATAAGTCTAATGATAGCCATGATTATAACAGTCTAATCTCCTAAAAAAAAATCCTAACTTCAATTCTAATTCCAATTTCTTTCCAAATTTTGTTAAAAAAATCCTCACCATGTTCGAAAATCGTCACCAATTTTTTTCAAAATCATCAACACTAGGATTATTTAAAAATTTATTATCAAATTCCGTATTTTCATCAACACTCTTACAAGAACAATAGATTTCTTATTAGATCTCTTTTCCTTATAAAAGAAAAATCGGATGAAACCCTAATGATTTGACCCATTTTTACCGCCTCAATATGAAGTTTATGATTAAAAAAAATAGTTAGCCAGATAGAGCCGTTGTCTGGCATACTACGGAAGAGTAGGTGAAGAAAGACTCGTTAGATATGAATATGGCAAGTTAACTATTACCATGCATGAAATCTCTTGCATGCAACAAATGAAGCCTTGTTCATTCAATTCCCACCATCTAGCCCAATGGTTAAGATTTTCAATCAATCTTGATTGAAATGATTATATTAAAAATCATTAAAATATTTTGAACTAAATTAACTATTTCTATTTCAATATTAGTGATCTAAAATATTTTGCTTGTTCAAAAAAATCTAAAATATTTTGGACTAAATTTAAAAGTTGAGAAAAAAAATTTATATTTCTATTTTAAACCGAGAAGTTAAAAATTTCAGTTTCGATTTCTTCGATTTCTCTATTTGTGGAATAGAAATCTGTTTCGAAATAGAGAAATCAAATTACGTTACCAAACGGATTTATGTTCCAAACCTGTTTCAGGGAACAGAGAAATAGAGAAATCGATAAACATAAATTTTATCATGCGCGTCCTAAGTTTTTCGTTTCCTTTTAACCAAAAAAAAAAGTTTTTGTTTTGTATTATCTATGTAATATTTTCTGGACACTTGCCGTGGTGGAGCATCTCCCTCAATAGCAACATGTAGATTGAAAAACTCTTTCAAATAACAACTCGGACATTTAGGATTAATTCCTCTTATAATAAGAGCACATGAGATATAATTCCTAGGAGTCCAATTTGCTTTGTTGTGATCCCACTATACTGTTCAAGCGTGTCCCTGCAGGGAATAAAACTGCCGCAATTATTCATCACATGAGGACGAGATGGGACACATCAGAAATTATAAATTAACCCCATATAATGCATAGCAGAATCTTTTTCGAGTCATGGGGAGATCACGTGTTGAAGATGGCAGATTCTGCGGTGTTTTTCATGTACATACATAGGAACTGGTCCAGACGATACAGCTGATTCAACGAAATTTGCAAAATCCCATTTCAAGTACGACTCTTTTTCTTTTTCTTTTCTTGATGATGACATGTCACAGAACTGCAGAAACAGATGCTGGAGTTCAAATGGTCAATCCACCTATCGATGAGGAAACTTACCCTTTCGGATTAGTTTAAACTACTGATATGCTTATCCTAGAAATTAATGAAACGTACGTACAAATCAGATAAGGAGGAAGTGGAGTGCACGCAATGAAAAGGTAACGCGCGAAGAATGAAATTTCTTGCTGTTATATCTCCATGCACCCTTAATCTTGGCTTACATCTTAGGCTGCGCTTTTTTTTTCTTTTTGGTAATCCAGAAAATTCGCGCACCGTATCAACACGGACAGCCCAAAAAGCCCTGGGTAACGGGAGATAAACCCTAAGAACAATGGGTGCGTTTGGATGGGCATTTAGAAAGCCCATCCACGCCCCAAAGCTCTTTCACCCAAAAATGGGGTGTTTGGCAACCTCCTTGAAGGAGCTTTCAAATGAAAGCCTCCCTTGAAATGCTGAAAGCCCAAGGCTGGTAGTAGGGACTAGTTTTGAGCTTTCAAAGATTCTACCCAATGCTGAAAGATTTTTTTTTTTTTCCTAAACTATCCTTATTAATTTTTCATATTTCCATTATTGTCCTCTATTTATTTATTTTTTTAAATGGAAAAGGAGTAGCCCTTCGCCGGACCGGCAGGGCGACGGCCGCCGGCGAGCCAGACGGCGCCGGCGGCTGGCCACTGAGGTCGCCCGAGGTCGGGCGACCTCCGGCGAGGGTCGCGCGACCCAGCCCGAGGGCCGCCGGAGGTCGCCCGAGCCTCGGGCGACCCTCGGTGGTCGCGCGACCCACCCGATGGCGCCGGAGGTCGCCCGACCTCGGCGACTGTGGTCGCGCGACCGCGACCCTCACGGGTCGCGCGACCCTCGCCGAGGGTCGCCCGAGGTCGGGCGACCTCCGGCGGCCCTACGGGTCGCGCGACCCTCGGAGGTCGCCCGACCTCGGCGACTCACCGACACCGTCGGGCGCCAGATCCGGCTCGCCGGCGGCCGCAGACCCTCTTCGCCGATCCGGCGAAGGGTTTAGCCGAATTTTAAAAAAAAAAGAAAAAAAAAAAAAAAAAAATATATATATATATACACACACATTATACCCATCAAAAGCCCCTTGCGAAAGTTCTTCTTACCAAACGCACATTCAACTCAAAGTCCATTTGCAAATTTTTTTACCAAACACCATTGCATTTTTCCCAAGTAGCTTTTCAAAGATTTGCATTGGACTCAAAGCCCATTGCAAATGCCGAACCAAACGCAGCAATACGTGCGCTACCACCACACACGTGCCACCGAGTAAGTCACTCCGCGACGTCCGGGAATCGAACTCCTCTCCTTGCGTTAGGGGAAGAAGCTCGCCACTAGTAGCGCCACCTAGGTGGGTGATGGCTGCGCTTTTTTATTGATACACACGCTTATCATATATTACGTAGTTGTTCGCATTCAAAGGGTCATCTTATCTTGCTATTGAAAAATCTTATAATCCGTTTGACGAAAAAGTTTTGACGAATCTTTTCTTCTAGTTGAATGAGCGGGAATCCTGGCCAAAATAAATAGAAGAAAATCTGACGGGGGAGCTTTCGAAATCGAGCTCGACATTGGCAAAGATGAAATTATCATATAATAATTATTGAAAAAAAAATGGGAGTCGGCCTCTACGGGCTTGTAGATATGGGAATATAATTGCACCACGTGGCATTAAAGAGGCCAATGGTATTAGGATCGCCAAACCCCAGATTCAATTGAATAAAAAATGGGACATTATCACTGATTAGGGCTCTCACATTACTAAAGACTAATATAAAATGAAGAATATGGGGCCCTTAAAGCCAACCCTGCTAGTTTCTTTTCCTCCAGTCCTTTTTTCTATTTTATCTTTGTTGAAAAGACTCCCGGTAGCATAAATTTGACCGGCTTCTCTACGCCATCCACGTTTCATTTTCCTTATGGCTTTGGGCAATAAACAATTCGAATTATTCAGTCAACACTAAGATGCCAATGACCAAAATGTGGTGTGCAGATTCAATACGGAGATCCATGAGCGAAACACGTGTCTTTTACAAACTAGGCTTTTCTATCTGAAATTAGGCACGTTTTAGTAATTCCAGCTTCAAATTTTATTTTTGTAGTCTTTACTTGCACGTACGACCTCTTTGGAAAAGCTCGTCTAATCTCACGGGGAATCGATATAAATTTGTCTTATTTATCACAAGCAAATAGAACTGATTAGGCTTACCTCCGTGGAAGAGTAATGAGTAGAGAGAGACCAAATGTTTTTTCCATGCTTAAATTCAAAGAGGCCTCATTACTTCGTGAGAAGAGATATGAACATACCTTTAATTAGATCATCAACTAGGTCATATAATCTATTATATATAATTCTTTAAAAAAATAAAAAATAAAATAAAAACCTCCTGCATTTAGAAGATCACGATCCCTTTTTCTTTCCCAAAATATCCTCATAAAAACTTTTCCAAGTAATCTATTAATGGACAAAAATGTAAATTAATAATCCTCTTCAAATAATCATGTATATTAATTTTAAAATCGATTCTTTCTACATCATATATTTCTCTTTCTCTTTCCTGCTAAATCTTATTTGTACTTAATAAATGCTTGAAATGCCTTTACATAAAAACTTCAAAAAAATTGTCCTTAAAGTTATAAACTTGTTGTAAAAAAGGCAATTCAGCCTCAAACATTTTAATTGTACTCAATTAATCCTAAACCATTTGGCAATTTGCCAATTTAGTCCTACACTTTTTGACGATTTTCCAATTTATCCTTAAAATTTTTAACGATTTGACAATATAGTCCTTTTTATCAATTATCCAAATAATTGATTTAGAACTAAATTGGTCATTTGAAAAGTTCGAGAGTAAATTGATAAATTGTCAAAAAAATTATAATTAAATTTGCACAATTGAAATTTTTAAGACTGAATTGACCTTCTTACAATAGATTTAGGACTTTTTGAATAATTATACCTAAAATTTTCTATAAAATGATTAAGAACAAAAATGATGACATTTATCAAATTAAATAATAGATTGGGTTATTGTCATAACTAATCAATTTTTTGTCTTTTTTATATTAGAAGTCACATTTGTCAGGGTATTCGAGCCAAAATTGGAAGCTATACTTCTTGCTTACTTGAGTATTTGGGCAGAACTCGATGTTCTAGGAATAGGAAATATTCGATTGACTTAGGAGAATCAAGGAGCATCATTGGATGCAATATTCCAATTGGGTTATTTGTTTGGTTATGCTTTCTCCGATTATTCCGTTTTTTTATCTTTTCAAAGGCACCAAAAACTTAAGCAGATTACTATTTTGACTCACGGAAATCTTCGTCTCATTTAGGAATTTTGGGGCCTCCCATGCCGGATCAAACTAATTGTGGGCGTGCTTGACAGCATGGCTACAAACAACAAAGGAAGACAAAGAAATCATCACAATAATTCCAAATTTTCTCTAATTTTAGATAGGTTTAATAAGAGAAAGCACATCTCTCCCTCCTCTAATCATGCGATGACCACGCTAATGTGTTTCTTTTCAATCAATCATCACCGTCCGGGTGTCCTTATTGAAGAGAAAGTTGATGTTGGCTTAAATCAAAAAGGGTGAAATGGGGTCGGAAATTGATAAGCATCTCATCCTTCCACGACTCTTGATAGAAATACAAATCATTTGATGCGATGTCTACTATGCTATTTCGCCATACAATTAAGGAAAGTGACTATCATTTAAGGATCACATCATACACATCTCGTAGTATTGCGCATAACAAGAGTTGTTGTCTTCATCGACATTGACAGGATGGCTAGACAGGGCTTGCCATGGCCGATGACCTTTTCAATCCCATGGTTATGAAGCAACAATGGTCCCGGCAAGGAATTTTGATCACGATTCTTCTCCATTATTAACCGCATATGTTGTCTTTACATGGGGTCGATAAACCCAGGCCTCAAACTAGACGTACCTCACGCTTTAGGCTTGTCGGATCTTGAAACGTGACAGATTGTGTTCTTTATGTGGGGCCATGGAACGAAGAATTTCAAGTTCTCATCTGAATTAAGTTTGGAATCCAGGCTACATTAATTTCTCATAAATTAACACGCCCTGCTGGCTTATAGGATGTGCGGTAACAAGTTTACCATGAAATTCTACGGATTCATGACATACACCAGCCATGCGTTAAGGTTTGCTCATTATAAGTAATGAAAAAATAGATGTCTTTCATGCTCCGCGTGTTTTATGGAAAATTAATAACTTGGAATGCATTTTCCTGTAAAGGATCACTTTATAGCTTAGAAAAATGAATAAACGAAAAATATTTAGATATATATCATTCTTGATAATTAAAACATGAGAAAAGTATTTAAAAAGTCATAAACATTTTATATTTGTGTCAATTTAATCTTAAAATTTTTACTTGACACCAATTCACTCCTTTCCGGATAACTTTAACTAAATTTTGCTAACCGAGCGCCGATTAGCTAACGTGGCATGATTGACATTAATGTGAACAATTTTTAATAATATTTTAAATATTTTTTATTTCTTTTTTCTTTTTTCCTTCTCCTCCTCTTTCCTCTTTCCTCTAGTTGATTGTCGGACCTTGACAACCGGACAAGGCAATGGCCGACGAGGTCAAGGTCAACCTCACTGGCCACTAGCAAGGCTTGAGCCATCACCAATGGCCGCAAGGGCAGCCTTGTGCCAGCCATGGGCAAGGCACCCTCGTTGGATCCGATGAGGGTGAAGCTTCACCAATCATGGGTAAGGCTCAAGCTCAACCTTGCCAACCCGACGTGAGGCAACCCTCGATGCCATGCCACTGGCAAGGGCTCGAGCCTCACTGGCCATTGCCTCTTGCCAATCATTGAGGTAAGACAATTGACTAAGGGAAGGAGAAGGAGAAGGAAAAAAATAAAATAATTCAAAAATATTAAAATATTATTAAAATTTATCAATGTCAGCACAAATCGTATCATGTCAACTAGCTAGTACCTAGTCAACAAAATCCAGTCAAAATTAGCTAGAAATGATTGAATTGACACCAAAAATAGATTTATGATTTTTTTAACACTTTTTCCATTATAACATTTTCCATTGACTAATTATTTCAAGTGATGCAAGTGATCATTTAGGAAAAAAAAAATTAGATCATTTATTTTTTTCGAAACAAACAAAATTTTGGCCCATTTTCATCACGATGAATAGTACTTCCGATCATTCAAATATTGAACAAGTCTATTGTCTAATAAAGTTTTTAGATAGGTTAATATCTTTTGCTCTTACTTAAATCCTTTTCTCAAATCACTTTTCTCCAATGTCGCTCATGGCCGCATGTACCATCTCTATCGTATTGAAAGCAAATCCATCCTAAGTTTTAGGGTCCATTCGTTTCGCGGAAAATTGACCATTTCTGGAAAATATTTTCGCATAAGTTATTTTCCAGGAAAATAACAATATTTTCTGGTATTCGGCTAAAACCTGAAAATGTTTAGGAAAATATTTTCCGCCCACCAAATTAGAGAGCGTGAGCGTCAAGCTCGAGGTTTGCTAGATTGACAAGCGCGAATTTGAGATCGATGAGCTTAAGGTTCACTTGATCCAACGACTAGCCAAGAAAGAAGAATTTGGGAAACAAAGAAAAGAAAAAGGAAATTAAAAATAGTTCGAATTAAAAAAGAAAAAAGAAAATTAAAAGTAAGGATTTGTAAATGTGTGAAATAAGAGAGATCAAAAGTAGAAAACATTTTCCCCCACTTTAGAAGACTTTTTTCCTTTAATGGAAAACATTTTCCTCAATAAATTCATTTTTCGTAAAACGAACGGAGCCTTAATCTCGATTTTTTTATCTAGATAGAAAGTACCATTAAAACCCCTACCGGTCCTTCACAGTAAGTAGCAATTATATATCGAATTCCAAGACCAAAAAAAATGATTGGGAAAATCTGTTTTTACCCAAAAAAAAAAAAAAAAATGTTTGGGAAAATCTGTCTACATCTATAAAAGGGGAAGAGATAAAAAAAGGCTCTTTCCTTTTAAGATAAAAAGAGTGCGCTCTTTTCTTTGGTGTGACTAAAGGAAGGTTGAATCACACGAGTTTCATGAGACTGTGCTGTCCCATTGCTGCTCTGAAAACAACACCTCATGTCCCAATGGTTAAAAAGAAGGCAGAGCAGAGAGACGTCGGGGATATGTTCGACCGTGTCGTACTGTGGCACTATCTCCACCTCACATGGCGTGTAAATGCCGATTTGAAAGCGTATGGCATGTGAAGCTGAACATGATGAGATCTCAGATGAACTGGAAATACCTATCGAGATCACGCATTATTGTACTTTTTCTGCCCTTTCTTGGACATGCTTTCTCATCTCCGTTCGGCTGATCCAAAAGGGAGGAGAAGGAATCAAAAGTTGCTCAACCTCTCCTCCTCCACGATGCCATTAAGTATTGCCAAACGAAAAAGATTGGAAGGATAAACCTTCCCCCAGATCGAACCGAGCCCGATGAGATAGCGTCTTCCTGACCTATCGAGGACAAAAAATGCCAATCAATCGAATTTTGCTAGATCAAGAAAACCCTATAATGGATTTGATATCGTATTTTAAATATTTTCTCTCCCTTGCGACCCTTAAATGAAAAAGAAAAAAAGAAACATCAGTAGAGAAAATGGGGATTAGGGTTTTGTCATTTAGTCCTTTCAAGACATAAAAAAATGGAAAATCGCTCGATTATTCTCAAGGCATGGACCTCGGGGCCTCCGACTATAAATACCCCACCAATTAACGAGACCAGCCATCTCATGTTCTTGAATATCACCGTACTCTCCGATCTCTCTCCGCTACCTCGACCACAAAAATACACGCGAAGCCTCCTCTCCTCAACGCAGACATATAGTCTGAACCTTTTCTTTAGCAGCTCCGCTTCAGTGACGGCACCATGTCTCTCCCTGAAACAGAGGGTAAGACCATCCCCGATGCCTGGGACTACCAGGGCCGCCCGGCCGATCGGTCCCGCACCGGCGGCTGGACCAGTGCCGCCATGATTTTAGGTCTCAAAGAAAACGCCCTGCCTCCTATTTGTTTGCTTTCATACATTATCCGTCGAATCGTTTTCTGAGTGATTTCTTCCTCCTTGTTTCTCACTACAGGAGGAGAGGCCTGTGAGAGGCTGACGACCCTTGGAGTTGCAGTGAATCTGGTGACGTACTTGACCGGGACGATGCACCTGGGCAGTGCCACTTCCGCTAACATCGTCACCAACTTCATGGGCACCTCCTTCATGCTCTGCCTCCTCGGCGGCTTTGTCGCCGACACCTTCCTTGGCCGGTACGCTTTGCTGCGACACCCTCCGTGGATCTATCTGAGTCTGTCTCTAACGCTAATTTGGGTACCTCTTCTTGGCTGAGACAGGTACCTCACCATCGCGATATTCGCCACAATCCAAGCAACAGTAAGACCTTCTTCTCGATTGCCACGGCTTATCTTTTAACTTTACATGTGCCCTCAAATGAAAATGATTTGAATATTCAGAAAAATGAATAAAGAAACTTTATCGGTATGATTGGAATCAAATTGTCACTAATTTCCATGTCTTCCTTTTTTGGCTTTGTGTTAGGGTGTGACAATCTTGGCAATATCAACCATAATCCCGAGCTTGAGGCCCCCAACGTGCACCGCGAGTAATGACCAGCTGTGCACGCCGGCGACTGGTACACAGATGACGGTTCTCTATTTGGCGCTCTACACGCTGGCCCTCGGGACCGGCGGCCTCAAGTCGAGCGTGTCCGGGTTCGGGTCGGACCAGTTCGACGAGTCGGACCCGAAGGAGCAGTCCCAGATGGTCAACTTCTTCAACTGGTTCTTCTTCTTCATCAGCATCGGCTCGCTGCTCGCCGTCACCGTCCTCGTCTACATACAGGACAACCAGGGACGGCAGTGGGGCTACGGGATCTGCGCCTGCGCCATCGTCATCGCGCTGGTCGTGTTCTTGTCCGGGACGAAGAGGTACAGGTTCAAGAAGCTCGTGGGGAGCCCGCTGACGCAGATCGCCGCCGTGTACGTCGCGGCTTGGAGGAAGAGGCGGTTGGAGTTGCCGTCGGACGCTTCGCTGCTCTTCAATGTGGATGACCTGCCGGGTGATGGGAGTGCGGAGAAGAAGAAGAAGCAGAAGCTGCCTCACAGCAAGCAGTTCAGGTTAGCATCGATGATTCTCTTTTGCTGAGTCTCCTAGACTATTGGTTTAACTGTCAAAAAGGGTCCCGTTTTCGTCCTCAATTTTCTTCTTTTTTTATGTCCCCAATGAGATCTACTTTCTAAAACTATTATTAAATCTAATTCTTTATGACTCACGTATTTTAAAATTATCGATGCGCGAAATCTTTCCGACTCTTTACGAGGCATAGTTTTGCTAGACCATTAAGAAGGTTTCCGAAAGTTTTGCACGAGCGATGTGCCGAAATATCAGTTAGATCCTCAGCTAAGCGGAATCAACATACAAAAGACAGATCAGCTTGTAAGCGATTTGTATCAAATTAAGCCTAACTTTCAACAAGCTAATGTAAGATAAGACAGCGCCTTCGAAATTTAGATCTGAAGTCATAATTAAAATAGCACATTATTGGTTGCTGTGGTCTTTCGTCGGAAACTGTTTTAGCATTTATTTATTGACCCTTTTGATTGGTGGGATCGACTCACTGCTGAAGCGCGACAATAATTTCTCTGACTTTATCCTCAGCTTCTCAATCATCCAAGGGGGGGAAAGTTGCTCCCTGCCCTTGGACAATAGGACAAAAAAAGTATCGACATTCGGCTCCTAAATGATTAGCATATTAAAAACGAATAAAAGATGACACGTTCAATGAATCCCTTGAATGTTCACACGTTCTAGCTCTTCATTTCGTGCCAGCTGCAGAAACTTCAGAGAAAATCGACAACCAAAATCATAGGATATAACAGCTGTTTCATTTATGTGCTGGTGTTTGCTAATTTCTATGATCGATCTTGATTAGATATTTGTTTCTTTCCTCTTGAATATTCGTGTGGTGGTACATATTGCTAGGTTGAGCTAACACCAAGAACCCTAGAGAAAAACCCTATGTTCCGCATTTCGGATTACTATATGGAACTTTCGCCATGTTAAAAAGAGACAGCAGGTTTTAATTTTGTCTTTTACTTCATTTGTAGTATTTATTCCTGCAGATTTCACATTCCAATAAGAGGTAAAAACCAGAGAAACTAATTAAATAACATTACTGAGTGCTTTAATCTAGAAAGAGGACTCACGAGGGACCGATTCGGTTTGTCTCCATATTGATTTTGATCCTCGCGCTCCTCGCCCTCGCTTTCGACCTTCCCCAGCTAACTCACGGACCTTCTGGCCCTTTTCTAGCTTGATTTTCAAGCCTTGCACTTTTTCCTTGGTGTTCACATTTCTGCCTTAAAGTCTGTTTTCTTACACGTCATCATCATCTAGACGTTAAATCCCTTAAGTCTTACTTGTGACATATCCTCTATACCAAATTTTTTTAATTAGAACAAGACTGGCGGAAGATGAACCGAGGTCGCATTATGCGGCTTCAGTGGGAAAATATCCAATTCTCTAATACAATAATGTTTGTGTGGAAGATTTAAGACCTTTTTGAAAATTCTTGTGACTTTCACGTGAAAAGTGGATATATCGCTGGATACAGTAAAAAGAAGATAAATGGATATGCTATGCACGTATTTTACGCATTTGACATGGTCTTTACTAGCGGAAATTAGATCAAATGCTGAAAATAAGAGTCAAAAGACTGAAGCAATTGTCAAAAGAAAAGACAAAAAGGTAGAGTCCCCTCAGACAGCCTCCAAAGATCTTATGCAAGCTTTTCCATGAGTAGGTCTAGCTTCCTACCGAAATCGATCGACTAGGTTGCTTCGTCATGATGTCTTTTTTGCCCCAAAGGACACGATGCATGTTGCGTGGCCCATTGTTCCAATAATTACGAATCACCGAAATCATGTGCGGGTGATAATCGAATGCCTTTTCGTGGACCTTTTCTTCCTCGCAGATTCTTGGACAAGGCAGCGATCAAGCCCTCAGAAATGCCTAATGACGTCACCGTGGTGAACAAGTGGAACTTGTCGACCCTAACTGACGTGGAAGAAGTGAAGTTAGTCATAAGAATGTTGCCCATTTGGGCCACCAACATCATGTTTTGGACCGTCTATGCCCAGATGACCACGTTCTCGGTCTCGCAAGCGACCACCATGGACCGCCACATCGGCAAGTCGTTCCAAATCCCCGCTGCCTCCTTGACCGTCTTCTTCGTCGGCAGCATCCTCCTGACCGTGCCTGTCTACGACAGGGTCGTCGTCCCGCTGACCCGAAGACTGCTTAAGAACCCGCATGGGCTGACCCCGCTGCAGAGGATCGGGGTCGGCCTGGTGCTCTCGATACTGGCGATGGTGGCCGCCGCACTGACCGAGATCAAGCGACTGCGGGCTGCCAGGCATTACGGCCTGACGAACGACCCGAATGCCGTGATCCCGCTGAGCGTGTTCTGGCTGGTCCCGCAGTTCTTCTTCGTGGGGTCGGGCGAGGCGTTCACGTACATCGGGCAGTTGGACTTCTTCCTAAGGGAGTGCCCGAAAGGAATGAAGACCATGAGCACAGGGCTGTTCCTGAGCACCCTGTCATTAGGGTTCTTCTTCAGCTCGCTTTTGGTCACTGTAGTCCACAAGGTGACCGGGAACAAGAAGCCATGGCTAGCTAATAATCTCAACCAAGGGAAGCTGCACGACTTCTATTGGCTCCTAGCCATTCTGAGCGCGCTCAACTTCTTGATTTTCTTAGTGTGCGCCAAATGGTATGTGTACAAGGACAAGAGGCTGGCCGATGAAGGGATTGAGCTTGAAGAGGAAGGACCTACTTGCCATGCGTAAGTGGTTTTCCTGCCCCCTTTTTTGGGCTTTTCTATAGCGTGTGCACTCGTTATAAAAGTCATTTTCAGTGTAATATATTCGCGTCGAAAGGGAGATTGCCGGAGAACTCGTCTCCGAGTTAACAGTATGTATTAGGCAAGAAAACGATGGAGAAGGCGCAGGGCCTATGCGGTCGAGAACACGGTGACAAAAGGGATTATGTGTTCAGGAGTTTCATTGGAGTGCTCTCAGGAGCTTTTCTTTGAAGGCTTCAATAATGTGATCTCGCAGTTAACTACTTCCCGTCTGTTGAATTAAAATTAATCCAAAACTCCCAACAACATATTGCTTGATGAATGAATGATGCAATGCATATAACCAAACGCTATATAACAAAATAAACTATGCAATATTTCATTTGAGTGGGGACCATTGTGAATTGTGCGGAACATTACCCCCATTTCTCCATCACTAGGATCGAAACGATCTTTTAGATTTGACTTAGAATGCGCCTGCGAGTAATAATGGTTGGTTAGTTAATATGTCATCATCAACTCCATTTACTTGTAGTGCTCGAAAAGAGCAAAAGGTCTCCGAAGATTAGATCACACGGAATGACCATATTTTGCCTTGAGACTTGCGCTTCTATTAGTGGCAAAACGCTTGGTGCTTCTATAGGCACTCGCTGTCGGTGCAGATTCTACGATAAATTACACTGCAAAGATTCAAAAAAGTGATGTTAGGGTTAGGTAGGGCTAAAGACCACTACAAGGTCACCCAAGCAAGATTCATGGAACCTGCCACCTCGGCGGAACCACGTGAAAACCTCTTTAAAATCACTTAGCTTTGTCGTTCTCCGAACGGGACCACTTCGCTCTTTAGCACCCGGGTGCTCCATCCCACTTTTTCCCTACCCTTTGCTCTAAGCTCTACCGACCGGGGCCATCCCACCACCATTATTCGAGCATCGTGGAGTGTCCCTATATCGAATCATGACCCTCGGCTACATGCGGTGCTCTCGTTGATATACAAATCTTGTTTTTAACCTTGGATGGATATAAATAAGGAACGCATCCGAGATGGAGATGGGTTAAGACGACCAAATGAGCACCGTGCGATGTTGAGCATCCATGTCCCTCTACCCCATCCTCATCCCCACCCCCACCCCCAATGGGGCAAGCAGATCGTGCCCCATTTGCCCCACCTCACGTTAAACGTCAAGTTTGAAAATTTATGCCAATCAGACATAATAATTGATACAAAATATGCGGATGTTAAGAATGACTTTAGCCGTTAAACCAATTAAAAAGTTGGTACATTCAAGAATTGTGTACGACAGTTTACTTCAAAAGGTCTTTATTACTTAAGCGAGAATGGAATAGGGAAATACGAGATGTATTGAATGTTGCAGAAATTTTCAGATCAAAGAATTTAGAACGAGAGAACGGTGGGTTTTCATCGTGCGAGAACTCGAGCGGTAGGCGAGATGAGCGGTGCAGAGGCAAAAACGACCATGCCCATCCCCGCTCCCACCTTGCATCATAGACAGCTAACTCTTGCCAGGAGAATTACCAAAAAAGTCATAAACCTATTGCAATTGTGCAAATTCAGTCCTAAACCTTTTTTTTTGGCCAATTTAGTCATAAACCTTTTATAATTGTGTCAATTTAGTCCATCCGGCCGGAGTTGACATGGACGCCGGCAGGAGACAACTAGCCGGCGATGCAATTTTTTAATATTTTTTAATATTTTTCGATTCTTTTAATTTTTTTTTATTTTTGAATTTTTTTTTCACCTCCTTCTTCCTCTGGCCGGCCGACAGGCGAGGGCCGGCGAGGGCGAGGCTTCGCCAAATCCAATGAGCTCGGCCCTCGCCAAGGCTGGGTGAGGCTGCCGTTGCCAAGGGTGCAGCGGAGGTGGGGAGGTAAAGGATGAGGAGGAGGAGGAGAAGGAGGCGGCGGAGCAGTTGCGGAGATGAGAAGAGGGGCGCGCAGCTGCGGCGGCGAGAGCGAGGTGGGGGCAGAGATTTGTGTGCGAGTGCAGGGACGATAGCGACGGCGACGAAAACGACAGGGATGTCGGGTTTCTCTAAGCGGCGCCGGAGCAACGTACATAGATCTTTGCCCCAACCTCACTCTCCCCGCCACCATTGCCACAGCCGTAGCGCCCCTCTTCGCATCTCCGCCGCCTCCTCCTCCTCCTCCTCATCCTTTCCCTCCCCGCCTCTGCCGCAACCCTTGGCGGCGACAGCCTCGCCCAGCCTTTGCGAGGGCCGAGCTTGCCGGATCTGGTGGGGCCTTGCCCTCGCCGACCGAGGAAGAAGAAGGTGAAAAAAAAATATTTAAAAATTCGAAAAAAAAAAATATTAAAAAATTGCCTCGCCGATCGATTGTCCCCGCCGACGTCCACATCAGCACCAGCCGGCCAATTTTGTCCGAATGAACTGAATTGGCACAATTATAAAAGGTTTATGACTAAATTGGCCCAAAAAAAAAGTTTATGACTGAATTGGTACAATTGCAATAAATCACTTTTTTGGTAATTTTCCCAACTCTTGCCACATTCTCATCACAAAACTAGCTATGAGTCTTAGTTCCCCCATAATCCAAGATGAACAGGCAGGACGGGATTACAAGTAGGGACGGGCACGGGGCAGATTTGATCATCGAGTGGACAGCCTGCTCGGGCCTGCCTATGAAAAGGACAGGCTCGGTTGAATAGATTTAGACACATTAGGCGAGCCTGAAGAAAAAATTCCTAGCTCGATCGGTGGGCAGGCCAGGCTTGGGCAAGGACCTTGAGGCCTCGTCCCACCCAGCCATGTATCTATCAAAAAAGGAAAGTAAAGTATGTCTTATTAATTATTTTGCTCTAATATTTAGTCTTTATAAACACTAATAAGCCCAAATTTTTCAATATATTAGGGAATAACAGTATCAAATTACTAGGTTAAGTAATAGAGTAAAATAACAGAGAGTCCTGAAATAATTTTGCACCTGTTTTCCATTTCAATTTATTATTGCTGAAATAGAAAAGGAAAGGTGGCCTGATAGGCGGGTATGGCATTTGCCCAAGTCTGGAATTTTGGGCTTGGGCAGGCCTTGGATATGACCTTTGGAGGTTCAAGGCCTGAGCAAGCTTGGCCCACCTAATGAGCAGGTTTGCACCTGGGGTGAGAGGAATTGGTCCTCTAGGAATGGGGCAAGCCTTCTCCCTGTGATGCATTAAATGTATGTAAGTCATATTAAGAAAATCTCACATCAAAAAATTAGTATGGTATTCAGTAATAGTTGCGACGTAAACCTAGGGCGACGCTAGCGCGGGGAGCCACCTTCCACGATGCCGCACTTAAGTCGCGCAAATGCAACCGCGGTGACTCAAACTCCCCCCAACCCGAAGGGGGGAGAACGCCCGAACCAACGCGTCCACAGCGAGGTGGGTTAATTAGATTAAGTTTTTGAATTAAGATAAATCCAATTTGTTATGTAAACATACTCAAACTTAAACTCCCTCTTAGCAATCTCCCTAGGCAAAGCTAGCGAACTTTTGCTTGCACTCCCAACAAATGAAAATCAAAGCCAATGGTTGATTGATGCTCTACCTCCCATCTATTTCGATATATGGTAAATATCTTTAAAAGGAAATCTCATACTCGAGACTTATTTCAAGCGGAAATCGCCATCACTGTTGGGCTAATGACAAGACACCATGGACATTCAGTTGGGCAACACAAGATATAGATCATAGGTGATGCAATACCAAACGGTTGATGATGCTTTTAAGTTGAGATCATGTTGTTGTAGAAGGATACCAAATTTAAGGGGAATCAAACCTAACAATGAGCTCACAAATGATGGGGGGATTATTGAGATACACATTGAAAACTTTGTATAGATTGAGCAATTAATATATCCCAATTGATTCACGACTCAATAACTTAAACTTATAAGTGAAGGTGGATCCAACTGATTATATTAACGTCTCCCTAAAGAAAGTATGAGACCTTTGATACATGCTCCCAACATTAGGTGAGGTAAGATGCAGGGTGGGGCGAGAATGATAATACCATATCTAGTTTATGTATTTTATCTATTTGTGATAAATATATATATGTATGTATGTATGTATGTATGTATGTATGTATGTATGTATGTATGTATGTATGTATATTTAAGATTCTTAAGACCTCCTTTTCTTACGAGCCTTTACTTTTATGCACAAGCTTGAAAGTTCTCTAGGCGAGCAACGGGATACATTTGCTTTCTCTTAATTACATCTTCACATTATCCGACATCGAAGATTCCAGTGAATGAGTTATGGTAGGGTAAGTTTTAGCTTGCGAGGTGGGGAATAAGATCATGACTCTCGAACCATCCCTAGTGGCAAGCCAAAAATAGTCACTCAGCCCACACCCATTCTCACCTCATCCTATATCTCGAGGGAAAATTATTAAATCAAACATAAACTTATCGTACATATGCGACCTTTTCTTAAGATTACATTTACAAGATAAGGTTCTTTCCCTTCCTTCCACTGTGTTATCGAAAATTTGATAATAAATTTTTCAATTTTGCCACTTCACTCAAAATCTATACACTAAATTTCAATATAATTTTTCTGATCCATTTTCACCAAAAATTACTAACTAGGTAAAGGAAAATGAAAGAATGGTCATTCCTCCACTTCACTATTCTTTTAACTAGGGACTTTGCCGACTGAACACATGATTAGAAAGAGTGGTCTTTCAATTCCATTCCAATGGAGATACTAGCACCATAAGTGTAGAGTTCGACTCCCATAATCTTCAAAAAAGCATAACCAAAGTCTAAAAAAGAGAGGAGTTCAAGATACGATAGACAAAAAACCTTTAGATTCCAAATGTACATAATAGAGCATGCATGCATCGATCGGACACATAGAAAGCTCTCGCAAAAAAATATATATGTATATAATAATAGTAATAGCGTTAAAAATAATTCTCCACCACATTCACCGAGATCGTCTTCAAATTTGTTTCATTGGTAATTTGAGTGAATGAATTGAGTTACAAAGCAGAAATATATAACTTCCTGATGATCATGACAGACACTACCAGTATAATCTAGCACAGTAATATGGACAGCACATATCCATCTCTCCCCCTTCTTATTCTTGAACGAAAGAAATTTCTACTGAATAAGCATGAGCCAAAGGCTAGTCTTTCTTTGTAGAAATTACAGAAGATGGGGCGCGGATGAAACTGCTTCGCATAAATCCCCCCACTAGAAAAGAATAATTATCAAAGTCCAATTTGACAATTGGACTTGAATCTAAGAGATTAGTTCTCCTCTTTCAGACGTCATCTAGGGCTAAGAATCGATCTCGAATGTGACCACCTTGAACTGAACATCTCATCAAATGAACTCTGTCTGCACAACCTGATGGTGACTCTACAGGATTTTTCCTGCATCACTGGCAGATTAAACAGAGTCAGCAATGTCGAGAACAACCAACTATAAAGAGAGCAATCTCACAGAGGTTAAATCCATTCTTGCACACATTTTATCTAAAGACCCAATTAAACAGGGATGAGAGACATGATTTGCACAGGAAGTAGAATGTCTTATAGAATTGGTCAGGCTTGCCATACATTTGCACTGTGCACTGCCCTACTACCACATTGTTTTTCACGTCATATAGCACGTCTTGTAGGTCGACACCCCCTCTCCAGGAAACATGCTCATGGAAACTTAAAGGCAGGGCAATTCATCCATCTTCCAGTTAACAAGTACATCTAAAAGCATCGAGGATACAATTCTCCGTTTAATATATGCACTCTGATTAAAATTTCACTCTTCAGCAATAATGGTGTCCTCCGCATTAAACTTTATTCTCCAGTGAATATGATTTTTTAGAACCAAGCTACTAAATTTGATTTGGCAGAAGCAGCAAATAGGATAGATCATAGAATATAGAAGGAAGATGCAAGAATGTAAACGTGCACCTGACTCGAAATTAAGAGTCACAGGTGGTTTCCCCAGTATCATTACAAAACTCGCCAAAGATATCTGGGCATCCTTCCCATTTGCCCTGTTGGCGTGCTTCCCAATAACCACCGACATAGCGAAAAGGTCCATTTTCACCCTCCCTCTGGAACCATCTGGGTTTCCACCCATTTTCTTGCAATTGCCTTGACTGCATGAAATAGTGAGTGCAATGGATGGTTAGTATAATTAACCAATGATTTGAATTCTAGCTAATTCAATACTGCTTGATGAATTGAGGGGAAAGAACATACAAAAGATCAACATGATGCAAGAGAATTTCTAATGATTTGAATTCTAGCTAATTCAATACTGCTTAATGAATTGAGGGGAAAGAACATAAAAAAAAAATCAACATGATGCAAGAGAATTTCTAATCTTAAATTCATTTTCAACCATAATACCACAAAACACTACATCCATCCGAAACAAATTCATCTGTTTGGTGACAAATGCCCGAAGCAAGGTAAATTAAAAAAAGGGGGATGTTCTATTCTATTGCTAGATTCACCCAACTTGTGGTGAATATAAATGTGTATGGGTTTTCTCTACGTCTACTTTGGGGGGGTGGCGGCGGGCGCTGCTGGGCTCTCGCATTCTTTTTAATTTCAATTGAATGTATCTCCTTGATCTGGGAATAGCGACGTGCACTAAACTAGACGGGTTGTGAACTAGATTTCACCAGATTGAATCTCTCCAAAGATTTAGCATCCATCCAAAAAAGAGGACCAAAAGCACTTCAACATAACCTTCATATTTCATCACTGAAATAATGCTGAAACGACTCCCTAAGTTAACGGCAATTAATGCCCATCTTCTTCTTTCAGCGAGGTCATTTATAACAACAGGAACTCAGCTTTAATTTCTGGTTACGCCGGCCATACTAGTTGAGTTGGTCACAAGGGCACAGATTCAGATTGCTTTTCCACCGAATCCAGTTAACAACACCCATAAACTTTTGAATGATCATACTGAGTCGAATATTACTGAAAGCAGGACTGCTTAACCAATGTGAAAAGTCTTAAGCAAACGAAAACAAGGTGACAAAACGCTGAGTATTAATCCTAGTGATCACTAGGCAGGTTGCACTAAGCCTGAAGATGAAGCCTAACTTGTTGCACAGGTCTTAACATAATAAAAAAGATGCATAATATTTTCAGATCTGGCAGGTCCTTGTAACTAAGCACCCTTGCTCAATTCGACCTGAATCGATTGTAGCCTATTGAGCTTGGGTAGATCCAGCAGGGCATTCGGCCCATGATCAAGTTTAATTATTGCAAGCATACATAAACTCATGCAACATTTCAAACTGAAGTATACTGCAGGTAATGTCATACCATTCTCTGCCTCTTCTCCAAACGCTGTTTCTCGGCATTTGCCCTTTCGTACTCTCCATTCTCCAAATGACGCTGGTCAGGCCTGAGTCTGGAATCCGTAGGTGGGAGCTTCTCCTTAATCCGTGATCAAACACCCCGAATCAGACTAAACTATAAAGAACGATTAGAAGTGCATAAGGGAAATGCAGATTCATATGAACTAATAGATTGAGCACATCCTCTCTACCTGCAACCCAGGAGTTAACTCATTTAGCGTAATTGCAAATGAAGACATGTTGTATCTAGTGAGAGTAGGAGGTGGCTTGTTACACTTCCACAATAAAGATGCATCACTATAATTCTTTAGCTTCCTGGTCAACTCCCCATCTACATAGTATATGGCCTCGTCCCATTTCCCAACTATCGTGGCAACTTTTCTCCCAGTGACATCTTCAACAATTCCATGGACCTAACAAATTGCAGATACTCATCATTAAACACGTGATAGAATACTCTAGGTCATGATTTATCAGAATCAGCTTAGAAAACTCATAAAGCATGCAAACAAAGAGGAGGCGTTAGAAAATCAACCAAACTAAGAAAATAGATGATATTAATGTTTTAAATATCAATAAAATTTCCAACAAAAAAAAAACTCTTAGTTCATGTCCACATTCAATGCCACTTCTAACCTGGTGAGGAGTTCGGTCAAGAATAGATGGCTCCTTGAACTTCAATTTGCATGAATATTGGTGGTTACCATGTATATTCATGACACCATGATGATCACAGTAAACTTTTCCAATGATAAGATTGTTGATGCTAGTTGTTACCTAAGAACATAGGAAAAAATCCCAGCTGTATCAGACAAGCAAAAGATTTAGCTAGACAGCTACAGAACCAAAACGCTAATTAATAACAATAGAGAAATTCAATCTCCACAACCGAATGTCAAAAGGCATGCACACCTTATTCCATTGAAAAATCTCGCCATCATCAAACTCAAGGGTAAGTGCTCCCACAGGATCAAGCTGAATAGATTGTCCCCAAAATTTTGTCCTTAAATTGCTGTCAGCCCAGAATTTCCAACCCCTTCCTTCGCAATGGCAAGCAATGAGAGTAGGGTGGTGACTAACCTGGAGCAACATAAGGCATTAGCACCAATAAACCAGGTTCAAAAACAAACAAAACATATGAAAACAAGAGAGGCCACGGTTTTTGTATCTTGTCCATCTGCATCAAACTTCGAGGTTATACAACATTCCTACAGAAAATGCTATTCATGCATTGGCAATCCATATGGACAATTTAGGAAGCCTCATTACTGAGAGTATAAGTGGCATTTGAAATGCCTTCTCCACTTGCTTCTTTACTACTGCTCTTATTTTATGTTTCGAGATGTTGCCCCACTGTTGTGCTGCTACATCATAATCACATTGGGCATGTAGATAATTGTTACCATAATATACATATAAAGACTTCTTTTCTTTGGTTCCACATTCCTATCTCAAAATAATACACACTACCTCTCCAGCCCCTGGCTGACTCTACCATAGAGGCCTATGATAGACAATAACACCCCACCCCCCTCCTTTTTCAAAAATCTAATCTCAAATCTCTTGAAACACAAAATTGGCAAAAGAATAAAAATGAAAGGGGCTGGCAATCTCTGACACCAACCGCAAATTCAAACATGATTATCTAGCAAACCCAAAAGTGACGGGCATCAACACGAATTACTAGATATATAGTTTTTACAGCATAATCAACCAAAGGATAGTCGCTATCTAAGACAAGAATTGACACAAATATCAAACCCGATCATGATAAGTAAAAATGAATCGCCAGTGGTCCCCTTTTTTTCCCTAGAAGTCTCCTTAGTTACTGACCTTCTCGGAAAAGAAGTGAACTCCTCTCTCCGGATAGTCAGCTTCATAAGTTTCCCCCAGTAAAGGGTTGAAGGGTTTGCAATGCCGCCCTTTAGATGAAGCATACCCAGAAACGGCAAAAGCTGCAACATTCAGAATCCTTAGGAGACTGTTACCCTGAGAACATAATACAAGCCCAAGAATGAAGGGTCAGAAAATTAAATTAGCATGTATTATTACATGATCCTCACAAATCATGCATCGATAGAGCAACAAAGAGACAAATATTTCGGAGGAGCCAGACAAGCATGGAATCAATTTGAATTTAGAAGCACAAAATGGGCGGTTAATCTACCACACAACAATTAATCGTTACTTCATAAAGATGTTCCTATGAAACTGTCTCGAAGGTCAGATAAGGAAAAGAAAACCCTCGAATGGAAACCGGCTGTGTGTCTGCTAGTGTAGTGTTAGTGGTAAGTACTCCTAATTGTTCATTGTCAAGGTGAAAAGAGATATGGCTGAAAACAAGTCATCTTCACCCTTACCGCTTTTCCATGCTCGTATGCTTGATCTAAAAGATTTGAATACTCGAAGTCCTCAAAGCATTTCTGTAGGGATGAAATTGGCTCATTGAAATATACAGGTAGACAAACTCGGGTAAGGTCTTTCCCCACGTTGTCTTTGATCAGTGACCATAGACTGACTCCTTTCTCTTTCTCTACTGGATCGGGCAGCTTCTTCCGTCTACCAGAAGAAGATATTTCAGCATCACAAACTTTTTCCTCTGAACGCATTTCCTTCACATTGCTATGCTGGCTTTCAATGTCCTTGCATGCATTACCTGCATGTGTAGTTTTCCTTACCACCCCACTGGTAACAGACGGTTCAGTGAAATACTCTTCTGTATCAAAATACGATGTGTCATCTTCATCTGAAACCTCCTCAGCTTCTTGTTTCTCAATGTCATCAGATGATGCAGTAGTGCTGCATTCTGGAAGGAAGATTAGCGAAGACAAAACACTAGGTCAATTGCATAATCTAAGTTTCATATGGTACATTCAATCAATTCATACTTGCAGAAAACTTTAACTACAACATGTGCAATCTGTAAGTTCATATTCCAAGCAATCCAAAACACAAATGCATTTAATATATTAAAGATGGATCCTTTTGAAAATGGGATGCCATTATGTAGATGACATCACAACAACCACCAACACTACGACCAAGAGATGCGAGCAATCTGATGTGGAAAATACATAACAGAAAAAATCAATATCCTAATTAAGAAGGGTATTGGATGACACGTACCACAATACTTTCCACGGCCTATACTGGAAAACCCATGTTTTGGCAACACATAATCGGCATCATTAATCCCAGGGGCTTCAGCTTCTAAATTAGCAGCCTGCAAATGGGAAAAAGGACATCATACATGGTCTCAGCTTCTAGTCTAGACCAGGACAAACAACGGCCAATTCTCAAATCAAACTAGGACACAACAGAAAGAACGAAAAGGACTAAAAAGAGAATATGAGAATCGAGACCATTTACATATGGAAACTATTAATATGTTCTACTTCCCCATTCATTTAACTGGACAGAGCAAGGATGAAGACCAGAAAAGAAACAAAATGTGATGAAGGCAATAATCTATGTTATGAAGGGAATAATAGATGAGGACCAGAAAAGAAACAAAATGCGATGAAGTTAACTTACCTCAAGTTGTCTGAGTGTGTCCAGCAAATTCGATCGTTCTTCACAAAGCAATTGAACTTGTCCTTGTACTTCAGAAAACTCAGATAGCATGATCTGTTCGCAATCCGTCACCGCATTTTCGCACAGCCCCTCTTGAATTAAGCGCTTTCTAAGTTTATCAGTTGATATAGACAGATCATTTGGTACCAGAGAGAAGTCATCTTTAAGCGATCTGGACGGGAACAGGGTCCGGGTCGAGATCAAGGCTTGTATCCAAGCCGCCCGGTCTTTCTTAGAGTCAGTTCTTAAATGAAGGGTCTTTGTTGCTGTAAATATGTAGAAACGCCGGTCATCGGACTTGCTTTCTCTAAATGACGAGATCTACAAAAGAAAGTGAATGACGAGATTGCTTAATGCTTGTGCAACAGGAGACATTTGAATTTCCATTGGTCAATGGGAAGTAATAATATCACATGCCAAGTAAAAGAAATCGCAGGAACTTCCATCTTAGCAAATGAGAAGGAACTCGCATGCGAAAGTTCAGCACTAGGGGGCAACATTATCAGAATAAAAGGTGGTCAAAACATGTTACGTTGCGTTTAAGCGCAAAAAAAAAAATTTGCTTTCGACAACATAAGAGGAGTTGAATCACCTGCGCGAGCTCCAGACCGTAAGCACATCGAGATTCGAGGATAAGGTTCAACTTTATATCTTCGAAACGAACTCCGACGGATCAAGGGTTAAAACCTAGTTCGACGGAGAGACGTTCGCCGAAGAGAACTTGAGTCCTCACTCGAGGACATTCAAGGCCCAAAAAAACATAAAGCTCGCAGCTTTCCGGGTTCTCACGGCTTGGAAGAACAAGAATTGGCTGCTACTTGAGCAAGCGTAAGGACCGACTGCGGTGGTGGCGCGATGGGGAAGGAATATTCCGGCGGAGCTCCGGAGAAAAGAAGCAAACTTTGTTTGATTTGACCAAAGTGGCAGCGTAAAATCGAAATCTTGAAGATGGACCCGAGGGCCAGCTACTGGTCCTGATCTAGGATCGAGAACCCGGCCCCCACGTTATCCTTTTTTTACAGAGTATTTTTCGGTGGGAAAAATGAAAAATGACCCGAAGTTTCGCAGAGAGAGAAATATATATATTTAGTCAAAGAAGACAAGCGCCTCGATGAAGACCCCAGATACAGAGATCGCCCCCTTCAAAGGATGGTAAAAGACGAGGCCAACCTTTTAGACAGTGGCAACACCAGTGTTTTTCCTCACCAGAAAGAGATGGGCTTTCTTCATTTTTTCAAAGAATACAAGGTAGACCTGGACCTCAGCGAGAAATGACATATACGAGTTTGAGAAGATCCTGACAAAAAACAGCAAAGTGACAGCCACCATTCACACTAAAAAGAAGTGGGAAACAGCGAGCTTTTTGCTCGGCCAATCGACACTGAACTTCTGCGGAGTCGCGGACAGGCTCTCGGCAACGAAACGAAAAGAAAAGGAAAATCCCGAGCTTTGGAACGAGTCGAGGAGTGAAGTGACGGAACGAGCGAGAGAGAGCAAATCACTGAACGCGTGAAGAGACCAACGAGATCAAAAAGATCGTAATTGAAGAAGATTCCAAAGTTAAAAATTCCGATTTCCTCATCACTTTTCTCTTCTCCACCTTCTGCGAATGATGTGACCAGGGGTTAAAACCTCGACCCACAACGAAAACCCACAAAAGAGAAGGGGGGGGAAAAAAAACTGAGCTGCCCCTATCGGACACCACCTGCTGATGTGACCCACTAGGAATTAACACCCAGTTAAAACTGTGAAAAAGGGGGAAACGGGGCTTTGAAAAGGTACGTCTCAAAGAGAAGAAAATAAAAGCTGAAACGAGATCAGCGCCCCGGATGGGAAACGAGCTTTAGGGACCGCTGGGTAATGGGATGCTGCTCTGTCCCAGATATCGAAGCAGGCTTCTATCCAGACAATGGGGATAGGAAATCTTTTCCGCAGAGAGAGAACAAATTGGGAAAAAACCAGGGTGAAATTTTGGGAACCAAAGATGTTTCCTATAAAAGGGTAATTCGATCGTTGGCCCCTCGAGAGGAAAAGGCGAATTCTTTGTGATGTCACACGCCAGAATGTTTTATAAGAAGAGGGGTCGAGACCCGCAACGGGAAAACATCGGAGAACAGAGGAGCAGCGACCCGGCGACCGGACAAATCGCAGGTGGGATTTGCATTTTCGTCCGGCGATTCGATTCGGCGAATGATAAAGGTTCGATATTTTCAGGAGGATGAAAAAGAACGGTTTTTTAATTGTACATTGACAAAAATCGAGCGGAAATCGAAGAGATGCGGGAGGGAAACCAAGCGAAAATTGCGAACGAATTATATTGCACGCGAGCACCGACGGAAATGCCGTGTAAACGCGCGTTACCCGATCGTACCTTAAGCTGTACAATGCCGACGGTCTTCTGGTGCTTCCGCCTGCAGCTCCCGCTGCCGCCGTCGCTCCTCGAGAGCTTGTCGGCCGGGATGCCGCCGATCAGCCTGACGTCGTCCTCCGGCGGCAGCAGGTTCATGCTGTCCGCCCGCCGGATTTTCGAGTACGACAGCGTCCCGCTCCGCAGCAGGAACCACCGCGATCTCCACCCCTTGCCGTAATTCGTCCACTTGTACAGGACCCCGGCGACGATCGGCTCAGATCCCGGCGGCGGGCGACCGTCGGATCCGCCGGCGAGGGCCAGGGACCCGGCCGGCATGCTCCGCGCGCGAAGCAGCGGGGCGTCCGGGGACGAGGACGGGCGGCCGCCGCCTCTGCCGACGCCGCCTCCGCCTCCGCCGCCTCCGCCGGCGCCGCCGCCGGCGCTCTCGAGGGAGATGCAGCAGAGGGGGTGCAGTTCCTTGACTCGCATTGCCGATCCGCCGCGCGATTCCGTCGGGGGTGAAGGAGGGGCTGGCTACTGCGCGCGGCTTCTCATCGACCGGGGACCGGCGACGGGGAATGCGACCGCCGCCGGGGGGGGCGGCCGGGGGAGCCGGATCGGCGCGGCGGTTTTCGCGGCGGCGATTCGAGCTTCGGTGCTGCGGACTGCGATGGCGTCTGCTCGGGGGTGGTCTATTGCTGCTGCTGCTGCTGCTGCTGATGCTGCTGCCAGAAGAGAGAGAGAGAGAGAGAGTAAATAAATAGGGCTCTGTTCTTGCTTGATTAGTCAGTAAAGTGGAGTTTTTAATGCTAATATATTCTCTAGGATATACTGGCTAAAATCCATTTATGCCCTAAAAAATCACCCCAGATTTATAATTCCCAATATAATCGGTATTTTATAAAATTCTGAAAGAAAAATTATTAGTTATGCTTAAGGAGTGTTTTGAGAAAATTCATTAATGAATTTGGGATTGAATTAAGGAATTCTTTTTGGGGCAAAAAATCTGCATGCATTTTCGGTTTTTACGGATTGCGGAAATGTTTGGAAGACTTTTGATCCATTTGTTTTGCGAAAAGTGAATGGTTTTGAGAATATTTTCATAAAAATGATTAGTTATATCGCTTGAAATAATTAGTTAATGAAATTTTTTTTTTTTTATCGTCAATAACACTTGTATCTGGACAATCACCTTATCTTCTATTGTACACGAGCCACGTTTACACCGATTTGGGGTCTCACGGGTCTTCGCGGTGGAGGATTTACAGCAATTATACCTCGAGGGAAACTAGCGTAGGGTTTCGAACTCTCGACCTTCATATGCACTGAAAGGGGAGCTCTCAATCAACTATACTGTCCACGGGTAGGTGTTTGTAAATAATTTTATCTATTTTATGTTCAATAACCTTAATCGAATTTCAGATTTTCAATCTCCAATTTGTCTTTTTAATTACATAATCGTTACGTGGATTCTTTTCAAGTTGTGGTCACAAAAAAAAAATTAAAAAATAAAAAATAAGTCCAATGTGGGATTGATGGATGGCTAATTATATTATCAGATTTGACTTAAAAGTCAAAAGTAAATGGATGAAAATAGAATTGTAAAATCCAAACTATTAGAATAATTCGCACATAAGAGATTGGTAATAAATCAATAAATTGCATGAAACTTTAAACGAATCGGAATATGTGATTTATGTTCTTGGATGTTATGCTTGCTCGATGACAGAAGTTAGAACATAAAACTGCTAATGAAGATGATAATGAATAGGAAAAAAAAAAGCTTATAAAATACGAAAAAAAATTATTATTATTAAAGGGTAGAAAGCTTACGAGATACAAATCGAAAACTTCTATTATTAAAGGCAAGTACTTGAATTAAGAAGCTTGATCTAATTCCAATTTCGAATTTGGACTTTAGACAAAATCTAATTTAAGTTGATTTGTTATGGATGATCTTCCTATCCTCAAAACTTGATGTACTCGTGGTGATTTCTCAATGCCTTAATTGCTTGTGTATTTGTTAATTGATTGGTTGTTGAATGTGTGTTGTTTACTGCATTTTCACTTTTGATTCATTCTACATTTTTAATGGGCAATTTTGTTATGTGTCGTGAAATTGGTCTAAAAATCTCAAATTACCTTGACTTGAGCACTGCTTTAGAGACATATGCTCTCAATGCAATGCATTAGTTGCAAAATTTTCTAGTCCATGGATTCTTCTTGATTCAATCTTTTACTTCTGAGGACACTTTGACTCAATCAATCTTGACAACATGTCATGTGCTTCACTGAAAACTTGGACTATTGGGAACTCGTAATGCATGAGCTCATCAATCATTCCATCAATAGGTCTTGTGAGTCAATTGCATTGTTATGACCACCATAATTGATAAGCTCAGTAACTTGGGTGTCGACATTGATATAGTATTAAAAAAACATAATATGGATAGAGTTTTTGCTTCAATTATTTTGTTCAAACCACTTTGAAATCTCAATTTCAAACTGATTTGTAATTTTTTTTTTATGGAAATTGGACTTACCATGTAGACACCTCGTTTTGGGTTGTACCATTGAACTAGTCATTTTGATCTTTTTCTCTTTTTTTTCCATAATATGTTTCTGAAAATCATGAAAAATAATGTGTGAATACGTGTATCACTATTTTTATTTGTAAAAGTTTTGCGAGTTTCAAATTGAAAAAAATTATCAAAATGTACGAGTTGAAAAATTCTAATTAAATAAAATGTAAAAATGTAAAATTCGATTGGAAGAGACAGGTCAAGTCGAATTATTCGGTGGGCATTGCGCCTGCCCTCACCATTTTAAATTAGATAATTACGAAAAGAACTGCTTCCATGATAAGGCATTAAAAATAAAATAGCAATTGTGATATAAAATAATAATAATTTTTATTTTGTTTACTTGGATGGAATGAGAGAAATCCAGAAGGCTTCTAGTAACAAGGATGGCAACGTAACAGTAAGATTGTGTTGTCAGATTGTAACAACTAAACAACTTCGATTACCTTTAATGATTACGTAATTATCACCCGAAGAATTCTCTTACATTTCAAATTGAAATTTAAAATTCTCTATCTTACAACCATTCAAATTCTTTTGCTTTTGACCCAAAAAAAAAAAAAAAAAAACTCTTTTTGCTTAAAAGGATTAAAATGTTCAAATATTTTATGTTTATTTAGAATTCAATTTAGGCTTTGTTTGTTTTGTGCAAAATAAATGATTTAAAATATATTTTCTTAAAAATAATTACTCACATTGCTAACAAATATGAATGAATGAGAAATTATTGCCGATAATGAAAACTTACTCAATTGGCTAACTATATGGGCGATTGTTTTCAGGAATATATTTTCAAAATCATTTATTTTTCGCAAAACAAATCAAACCTTAATTATTTTGTCCGCACATGCTATATTATCAATTTCATTGAACGTTTATACATTTTGGTATTCTTTCGCACGTATTCAATGGGTGTGCACTTTGTGCGACAGCGAGAGAGATAATTTCATAGTACCATTTGGCAACATTATGCTTTGTTTTACTAGGGAAATCAAATTAGTTGAGCAATAAAAGAGGATAAATCACTTACCGAAAGAGGCAAAAAACACACGAAAATTATTTCAAATAGCTAAAAGTTGGATGCGAAAATGCTTTTCCATCAACAATTTTTAAAAGCTTTGCACAGTCAAGGAAGGTTTTAGCTGAAACGTAAGAATCAACTTCTTGTTGGGCGATAAACGAGAAGGACATGTCATTAGCAAATTTATCAATTTGATAGCATTGCTTTAACTAACCCATTTATTTGAATTTCGTCATTTCAATGTGACTAATTTAATCTCTTTACTTCGATTTTCTTTTTAAGAAAGTCCAATGATCTTGTCGATGTTCAAAAATTCAAATATTTTGCCTATAGAATGGCAAATCCATAAAAATCAAAGATTAACTATTAAAAGACAATTAAAGAACTCAAATCCCGAATATGCGGCAGGCTTTCCATGACATTTATCTTTTACCTTGGCAATTGTTTTGCTAAAAAATCACTATTGGAGAAAAAGAGTATCACCTGCCACATACGTTATGAATTGAAATGAAAAGATTAAAATATATATTTTTAAACCCATGGTTGTGAAAAGTCACACCGCCGTGAAATATTCAATGAAAAAAATGATATCAAAATTCGAATAGGGAAAAAAAATCAACACATGATTCTAATAGGGCCATATTAACAAAACTCAATTCATACTCACCATCTCATTTAATAAAAAATATTTTGTTGGAATAATTGTCGAGATAGAAACTTTAGGTTAGAAATGGTGATAATATGAATGAATTAATTAAAAAGTGCAATCAGGGAAATATTCAAGACTTCATAAATTTCTCCAAAGGCAAGATAGCCTTTTTACTATTCAAATCCTCTTCATATGTTATAATAACACAGGAGGAATTTAAAAAATAGGACTAAAGTAAATGAGCGCCCCCATTCACACACCATTCATCTTAATATATCCAGAGTGCCCCCACAAACATCTATTAATCAACCAAATGAAGAAATTTTGCAATTTCCCGAAGATGCAATGCCTTACTCGTTCGTATGTCTAATTGGTCATTTGCCAATCAAAATATCCCTCATTTAGCATGCTTAATAGGTGACAAGACCCTCTAAAAAGTTACACCTGACTTTTCTATCGAATATAAGCTCTTGATTGAATTTAAGAAAAAATGATCACAACAATTACATGTAAACCTATATATTTTAGGTGTTCACCGTTAAATGAAAACGAAAATTACGTGTGCCATAATATAAAAAAGTAGAAATTCAATAATTATAAATAATAATGAAAAACCATTCTATATAGATCCGCCACCCTAAATGAGGCTGCTTCGATTAGCTTGGCTTTCGGGTGAGGTCCCTCCTCCAGCATACTTGGTCAACAATCCAAGTGGCACGCCTATTGACTTCTGCTTAGGATTCGTGTTGCTCATTTATCGTAGGCTCCGCGCCAAGTCACTTTCAAAGAAATAAAACCTCTATGCCATCTCGGTTGTTTATGAGGTTTTCACAGGCAACATTCCAACATAATATCAGAAGGTAGGTTTTGTCTCAAATTTATGTCAAGTGCGAGGCTCCCTTCTCGTGAATTCGCACGTCGTTTTCGGTTCGCTCCATGTCTATATCGTGCGCCTAAGTTGATACACACACGAGAGTGCATTTCTAAACCATTGAGCCATTTGATATGTCTCCTTACACAATTCTAACTCTTTACCGTGTATAATAACAATGAGATATTCTCGCCAAATTTATAGTCACGAAATCAATGAAATAGGTTCCCCTTTTTAGTGAAAAAACGGATGGGAAGGAGTGACCGGTGTTGGTTGCCAACACGGCAAACCTCATTGAACAATGCTAATGAGAATTAGAGTCGAAGTTATTTTACACCATGACACAATCGAACTTATTCCGTAGACGAATCAAGGCTTCTTGAAATCAAGGAGCGTTTAGAGAATTTGAACTGCTTGGGAGTAAGCTTTACGTCACTACTCACTAAGCTAATTGTCACGGGGTTAACATTAATGAATGTAGACATGAATGCAAATGTAAAGATATTGTTCGACAGAAAATATAAAAAAGAAGTAACTACGGGATACAAATGAAATCAATTTCCATTTTATTTTTATTTGATATTACCTTATGTCCGTAAAGATAGATCCCCAGAGGGCCCTTAATAGATTTTTTTTTAATTTTTTTTTACATAAGAAAACCCTCTTTTTTTCCCAAACTATTGGACCATTACTTGTATCGATGTAGGCAAGTAAAGCTAAGCATACTAAAATTGATCAGACAGTAATTTATAAATGAAGGTATCTATCTTAGATGGATATTTAAATCTTGAAATCCTATATAAAACATTCAACAATAGCCCCTCATATCACTTCTCAAATTTATCTACAAATTAACTGTTTGTACCTGTAAAAATGAAAAGGGCAGTAACGTGACGATATAAACCGGGGACGATAAACTAGAAAGACCAAAATGCAGATGCTGTTGGAATTGCAGGCAGCCGTTCCAGATGGAAATGCATAGAAAACTATGCAAAGGGCCTATTGAAAAAGCTTTTTTTAGTTCTAACTTTCTCCCCGAACTATAAAATAAATAATATATACAAAACCTTAAGAAATATTTGGAATATCAATATTTGTACATTGAATTAGGTTTTAGATGTATCGCGTTAAAAAATAGATTCATGAGTGTCGCAAAATGTTTTTTTTAAACAAGACTGGAACTTTCACGAATATTTGGGAGGAAAGGAATCCTGTTGATGAAATAAAGCCCTATAATTTATATGATTTATTCCCAATGCGGGCTTCTCATATGTATTACATGCACAAAGGACTATGCTCCTCTCTCTCTCTCTCTCGACACCAAACGTCACATGCACGTGAGCAAGCAATCAAACGTAGTTTTCAAGGGAAGAAAAGGCCTAGAGAGAATGCCATGGATGTCAGAGAAAGCAGAGAGCGCGACAATCGATGCAGGTTCAAAAATGCCACTAAAACATGAGCTACATGATGTTTATACGGAAACACTACCGAATGATTCATATATAACGTTTATATGACGTGACACATCAATAAAATATCACTTGTTTAAACATTTATTCACTATCATTTTGAGTATATGATCGTCTGAATATAATTTCTTGATCAAAGCCATCCATCAACACGTCGCCGACACTCGTTGGAAAATAAATGGGAATATCGCAAGTGACCAGAGCCAGAGCCGATCTCACCCACTCATAATGCATGTGTTAGGCTCGTGGTTCCATCGTACACGCTTGCCATTTTTTTCCCTCCTTCGCTCTAATCTATGTAAAGCTTCCCTTTTCTCTTTACGAGGTCGCACCATTCTCTTCTCTCTTCTCTCATTATCTTTCACATGTCCCACTACATCTTTCGAGTATTCCCTAGATACTATGTGCTGATATTCGCACTTTGCCCAACTCTCTACATTCATACCCAAACTTTACGCTAATCCTATCACCGTTATTCTTTTTCCAACGTAATTGCATCCAAGCCAGTCGTGGATATAACTTTTCGACAATTCCTTATCGATATAATTGAGCTCATCTGCACAATAACTGAAGCGAAACCCTTAGCAGCAAGGGGCTTTATATGTATGTATGGATAAGTAGGGTTTCTGTTAAGTTTCCCGCAAATTATTGTACTTGGGAGTTGAATGAAAAGAGGCATCGAGAGTGATAAATTATTTGCTCCACCTTCCATGTACCATCGAGAGAAAACAATTAGAAAGTGAGGGCTCGTACTGGGGAAGCGACACACCGTGACACTTACGGTACCTTAGCAGGGACACCGAGAGAAATGGAGGGGGCAAACAACTTCCAAAAAATGTAAATAAAAAAAGGGGCAAAAATTAGGGTTATACAAGGGAAGCTGGATAAAAGCATCAAACTACACTATTAAGATTAGAAAAAAAAATGACTTGTAAATAAAGGATGTATTTGTTTTGCCGAATATAAAGAATTTTGAAAATATTATTTATAAAATGATCGTTTGTATTACTTATAAAAATGGATGAACAATATCAATTATTGTTGACAATGAAAATGTTTCTTATTGGCTAATTATTTTAAGTGATATAAGTGATTACTTCTTTTTTTTTAAAATAATTTTCAGATGTTTTCATTTCGCACAAAATAAATAAAGACAGAGTTAGTGCCAAATAAGGAAAGTCTAAAGTTTCATAAGACCGCAAATGAGAGTCTTCATTCTCCCCGTATGTTCTTGCAAACGAGGCATTATCATAACAAATGTGCTGGCAAATTTACAACATAGTTTTAGGAAAAGAGAGAATACAGATACGAGAGAATACAGATACGAAGGTACTTTGGTGTAACAAGATCAAATCGAAATCGCTAACTCCAAAAGATAATGGTGTCAGGGCTTTGCGAGACAGGAATTATCTGGGTTATCTCTTTCCCATGTGGTGGTACCATTAAGATTTGTGTCTTAAAAAACCCCATTCCAACTCGACCCCACCAATGCATGGGCACTGTCCATATCACGAGTTTCCTCCGGGTTTCATTCTCTTAAAAGAGAGAGAGAGAGAGAGAGAGTACCTTGCTTTGGGGGCACATTATCGAATATCTGCTCCCTTTATGTTTCATTATTTTTAATATCCTCTTCCCAAACTTTCTCTATTTAAGATAAGTTATAATGCATGAATAATTATATATACATATAAACATATTTATGCATTGTTTTCGTTCTTTTTTAAAAGATCCGCAAATGGGAGTATTTGCTGAATGGATGGATCTTTTGAAGGCTATGATGGTGGGCATCCACGTGATCATGTGACGGGGCGGGGGGAGAAGAGAGATGCCTTGAGCAAAGGGGCTTCACTTTTTATGTCCCGTCTGATGAAATTGAGAAAGGACTGCCGAAAAGAAAATTAAGCATCGATATTTTATGTGCTTAAAATACTAATACAAAGTGACTTGATGGTAATTGGAGATTGATCGATTGATATTATTATTTGTTATTAATCCAACTAACATTGTCTTTTTCGGCGAAACATAGTTTTCACATACTTAATACTCTTATGTCTTAAATATCATGTACAAAGGAATAAATTGAACCTTGCGATAGTTATTGTCGAATCATTCGACAAACGAGATTTATTATTATCGATGCAAGATTAAGGTTTTTTTCTTTTTGGTAATGTGTGTCAAGTCAAGGCACTTCTTGCTAAAGCGGAGCTTTGTGCTCAGATCCTGATAATGCCATGTGAGCAATATTTAATAAAAGGCATATGCTATTTATATATAATGAGTGTCCAATTGGAGTGAAAAATTTTAAAAAGAAAAAGTGGTGGTACTTTTACATGTGCATTCAGCATGGACATCGCCGCTAATGGATGCTGATTGCCCAAGCAAAGCTCGCACGATAAACTTTAGTTTAGTCTAGTGGATTGCTTTCCTCGGAATCTCTCTTCTTTACCACTTTTTTTAGCACAAGAGATCTACTTTTATCTTCCATTCTTTTCGGACATACATACAAAAGAATCAAGGATGTTTCTCGAGTCACTTTTTTAATTTAATATTGAAAACCTTGAATCAAAAGATAATAGTAATAATAGCTAGAGATCACAGATGTTAAGTTCATTTAAATTCGTACCATACAAACGGACCTAAAATTTCGATGAGAGAAGGCTCTTCTAATCTCTCACTAAAGTGAAATGTTTCCTACCCTTTTGACTAATATTTTCCTCACCCCACTAGTGGATTTCAAAGGGTCTTGTCTTTCCCTCGGATGCGAAACCGCTATGTCAAGGTGAAATTGCTTAGAGAAAACTACAGCTCATAGAAAAATAGAAAAGAGGAAAGGAGATCGCATATTTAGGAATTCGTTTAGCTGCTTAATCGTTAAGCGAATTGACTTTGCAATCCACGGAAAGATTACGAGTTTTACTTCTATCATCCTATATCGTCCTCGATTATTCAATTTTTCTAATGCGTACTTTTTCTTTCTCGAGCACGAGATTTTTGGACGAAAATTCTCTAAACCCATATGGTAC
This sequence comes from Eucalyptus grandis, assembly GCF_016545825.1. NCBI lineage: Eukaryota > Viridiplantae > Streptophyta > Magnoliopsida > Myrtales > Myrtaceae > Eucalyptus > Eucalyptus grandis. Next base: position 32,258,851 of record NC_052615.1, on the reverse strand, counting down.
TCCTATCGATGTGAACGCACCTGCCTTAGAGCAGATGTTTTCATGCGTTGCCCTAGCCAAACCTAGATTTTCTCGAGAGGTTGGTTCTGCTCTTCACCTCCTCTTCAAGTCCTCGGAAACGTATAGTGGGGGACAGATTCAGAGAGCATCATGTCACATTTTCACCAAGAAACTTACAACAGATAATATATATATATATTAGAGGTCCTTTGCAGAAAAGTGGGGACAAAATTCAGAATAATAGGGTGCGTTTGGATGGGCATTTGAAAGTTCCATCCAAGCCCTGTTCTCTTTCACCCAAAAAATGGGTGTTTGGCAACCATTAAGGGGCTTTCAGTGAAAGTTTCCCCTTGGGAATGCTTTGAAGCTCAAGGCTGGTGGAGACCAGCCTTGAGCCTTCAGCATTTTCGGAATGCTGAAGGGCCATTTAATGAAAATTTTATTTCCCATTTTACCCCCAAAAATTTTTTGAAAACCCACCGTTGCCCCTGCATTTGTTTATTTTTTAAAAGAAAAAGAGCAGCCCTTCGCCGGTCCGGCGAAGGGTGACGGCCGCCGGCCGGCGAGCCAGATCTGGCGCCGGCGGCCGTCGGCTGGAGGTCGGGCGACCTCCGGCGAGGGTCGCGCGACCCAGCCGAGGGCCGCCGGAGGTCGCCCGACCTCGGGCGACCCTCGGCGAGGGTCGCGCGACCCAGCCGAGGGCCGCCGGAGGTCGCCCGACCTCGGGCGACCAGGGTCGCTCGACCCAGGGCCGCGTGACCCAGGCGACCGCCGCCTGGGTCTCGCGGCCGCAGGCGGCCCTCGCCTGGGTCTCGCGAGGGTCGCGCGACCCTGGTCGCCCGAGGTCGGGCGACCTCCGGCGGCCCTCGGCTGGGTCGCCCGAGGTCGAGCGACCTCCGGCGGCCCTCGGCTGGGTCGCGCGACCCTCGCCGAGGGTCGCCCGAGGTCGAGCGACCTCCGGCGGCCCTCGGCTGGGTCGCGCGACCCTCGCCGAGGGTCGCCCGAGGTCGAGCGACCTCCGGCGGCCCTCGGCTGGGTCGCGCGACCCTCGCCGGAGGTCGCCCGAGGTCGGGCGACCTCAGCCGACGGCCGCCGGCGCCAGATCTGGCTCGCCGGCGGCCGCAGCCCTTCGCCGGACCGGCGAAGGGTTTAGCTGATTTTTCCAAAAAAAAAAAAAAAGAAAAGAAAATATAATACCCAAAGCCCTTTCCAAATGTTTTTTTACCAAACGCACGTTCAACTCAAAGTCCATTTGCAAAATTTTTTTACCAAACACAACTGCATTTTCCAAATAGCTTTGGGCTTTCAAGATTTGACGTTGACTCAAAGTTCGCATCGCAAATCTTGAACCAAAATAAATAATATACTTGAATGGCCATTGATAGCTGATCCCTTTCCCATACCCTTGTGAGTTTGTTGTATATATTAATTGAGCGACCTCCCCCCAACGGCAACAAGCAGACTCTCTAGAGATTGATCCAAGGAGTTGCTCCAGTGGAAACATGTTCATCCTCCCCACTCAAAAGATTTGAATTCGAATCATTACATTTACGCATTTTCTTGAAATTACCCTCGAAAGAACAAACTGATGCATTGCTGATAATTATCTAGCATGAATAAAATAGAAAGGTCATTGCACTCGATGAAGATTAATTGAGTGTTCAAAGAGTTATGAACACCCTATTAATAGATATATGTAAGAAAATGTATGCTCTCTACATTCTTTTAAAGTTTTTTTTTTGAATGAAATTTGTGGCGATGTGGTGTTTATGCAACTTGATAGACTTAGACTATGTGAGTTATATCAACCGGATAGATGAGATACAATTAGAAATTCAAATCGTTTGCACTAAAATTTCCTGCTAACTTTGTCAATAAATACAGATAAGGAGTTCTATAAGCGCACTCACACACCTCTAGTCCTCTTTTGTGTTAACATTGCTTATAAAAAAAATTGAAATTGGATAAGGAATCTAAATAGTTCCAACTATATTGTATGCGTGCTCCCACATATCTAACAGCTATCTGCCAGTTTTTAAATTATGTCTGCTTTTTATTTGTTTGCTTCTACTTCCAGCTTTTTAAACCCCTATAATTGATTATTATTCGATCATGAACGACATCAGACATTAATAAATAAATAAATAAAAAAAATCCACATCTAACGTTATCGGAAGTGATAAAAAGTTCTTAACAACTATTAGATTTTTAAATAGCTTTAGTTTTTCCCAACGGGAAAGCCAAGATTACATTTTCCAATTCGAAACAAATCCGTCCTAAAACTTTGATTACCAAAGAGACTTAAAAATGTAATTTTCGTAGCCTTGCTCTTTAATTATTTTGAACCCTGTACCCTTTGTGGCATCTCAAATTTCAAAAATTACATACTGGCATAAAGGAAAATATCAGAATTAGATGTGTTGCCTACCACAAGATCTTCTGACTTCTGAGTCTGAGAAAGTAGCTTCGCACGCAGCGGAAAATACAGAAAATTTAAGCTCAATAGACTGGAAAATGACTAAGCTGAGGAGAAAATGTGCCAAGCCATTAAGGTCAAGCTGGGCATGATACCATTGTCAGAAGATACTCCGACATATGCTGTGACGACCATGGTTGGCATCGATCTAGAATTAGCTGTAAAATGTGCCTCTAATAGAGTCACACATATAACGTATACTTCATGCTAGAAAAAGAAATGAAGATGTATAGATGTTTTTCTGTGATTGTCTTATCTAATGGGTCATCGATGTCTCAGTTTTTCCTCCTTTTTTTTTTTTCTTTTTTTTTTGGGTTGAATCATCTATGTCTGAGTCGGGACTCACCTATGCGAGACTTATATCAAAAAGGAAAAAAAAAAAAGAGACCTCGGGAAGTCGTATCGTGAAAAAGGAAATTATAAAAAGAACGATAAAAATGACATTTATATCTAAGGAAATGATCAAATGGGTTTTGTTTTCTTTCATTTCCGGTTGAAACTACTTGATCAAGTACAAATATCGATATTATTCTACATGAAAACTCAACTAAAAAACAAATATATGATAATTTTTTATGCGCAAAGAAAGTCCCTTTCTCCTTGCTTTTTGACCTAGTAAAGTGGTCATCAAAATAATAATTGCTTGGACTTAAGACAATTCTTTAGAATCCTCGTTTGAATTCAATTGGAACAGGAGCAGAAGCTTTTGAATCCCTTGAAACTTTTCGAATTCGAAAGAGCACGAAAGAGAACATGGAAACAGCAAAAACCCCCATTGGGGCTCCGTTGACGGTCGGAAAACGGGCGATCATATCCGTGTTCCCACAAGTACTAAACAATAATTGAAGCGGAAACGCCTATGATATTTATGTATGAAAGACTAACAAGGACAATCTCATCGCTTCGAAGGAGCGGATTGCACCAACAATTTTCCAGTTGGGAAACAGCTCAATGGTGCACTAACAAAGGGTCCCCATGGCTACGCCAATGTCCGGACCAAAAGCTCTCAACAAATGTCGATTTTATAAGTTTACATCAAATCAAATCACACAATTATGTGCCTCCCCAGCACTACATGTGCTTCCCCATCCCCCCCTCCTCTCTCCTTGTTTGGGATCATCCCATCATGCTTGAAGCAGCACATGCAGCAATGAAAGGTTAGGGTTTAGGGTGTTTGTTTGAAGGGAAGCTATTTGTTGGATTTTTTTTTTTTTTTGACTTTTCGGTATTTAAATGACACAAAATTAATCAATTAACGAACAAATTTTTTCATAGATTATATACAATAAGTTTAGATTAGAAGAAAATAACTTCATTTTTAGGCAATAAGAAAATTATATTCCCTAAACCACCAAATAAATGAAAACTAACGGTTTTCCTTGAAAATGATATTCATGAAAAATATTTTTATTTATTATGGACTTTCAATGAAACAAACGCATAATCTAACTTCTTAAATGAAGGTTCAATGCACAAAAATCAGTGACGAACCCTCCTCGCGTGATTTTTCACAATTATTGACCTAGTGAATCAAGTCTTGAAATTGGGAATAGATTGGGGGAAGGCAATCGGTCAAGGTTTCTATTTCGAACCTTGTGTTAGAATACACGTGTAAATTGTGTCAAAAAAGTTCCACATTAGAAAATTGGTATGGTGTGAAGTAGTTAATATATCTTAGTTGGCACATAACTCATTGAATTAAGCTTTTGAGTGAAAATTGGTTTAACTAGATATATTGACAATTTAGGTTTAGGCTCCTCCTTAAAAATTTCCCTAGGTAAAGGTATAGGACTTGTATTATATACTCTCAGCACTTTGCTATATGAAAGTTCAATGATTGTATCGTGACATTTACATGACAATGCGATGATGATCCATTCCCACCCCCGTACTCACGATCGCTGATCTTTCATGCCGACCTCGTCATTGCCCTCTCTTATGACTTAGCGAACACACACGAGGTCGATACCTAGATTGGCCCCATTTCACGTGGGATAGTTTGACATATTGATCCCTCTCAGAAGTGGAATTCCAAGGAGTGGTTGAGGCGTTCCTTTTCCTTTCAAGAAGCATCAAGTCATTCTTTTCTAGAGCTCGGGCCGAAAGAAAAGAAAGGAAAGATAGTCTTGAAGGGTATGGAGCATCTTAGGTCAAAGACAGTGACAAGCTAGTAAAGGACTACCCGTGCAACTAACATGATGTTCATTAGATTAGGGACTCGAGGTTGCTAATGACATTAACTAGCTGCTGTAGAGATCAACTAACATGCCGTCGTTAGAAATTTGGGGCGCGCGTTCTCTCCCTTCGTGTCTCCTCAATAATTGGGGGGCGGTACCGAGCGTTGAACTCTCCGGCAAAGAAGAGAAGAAATAAGATTGCTCATCTTCCCTTATTGGACTCGGCTTCATTCATTGAAATGCATCTCAATTGCTCTCGACGTTCGAGCCGATGGACGGCGATCCAACGATGGAAAGGGTCAAATTCACCCTCGATAGCGAATTGTAAGGATCTCGATGCGGCGAAGATATTACAAATATCCAGGATCATGTCAAGGATTGTCAGTGAGAGACAAAAGAAAGGGAGAGAGAGAGAGAGAGAGAGAGAGAAGGAGAAGCTGTTCGACATAGACCCAAGAGAAGTGGGTCAACAATCTCCGTTTCCTCATTCGACCAATAGCTGGGTGCCAGAGGCCGGCCCCCACATTGGCAGAGAGAGCCACTTGGGAAAATAAAATAATAATAATAATTATGATCGGGTCCTACTGTGTTGGCCCGACCCGGTCCCTCTAGATATATTTCCTGAAAAATGAAAAAAACGAGGAGCCAAAATATGGCTAGAAGTTAATTCTGTATACACAGATTTATCATTTTTTATGACAACGCAAGTTTTTCATTTTACAATATCCTGCAATTTAGATTTAGTCGCAAGGGCAAGGAATATCGCCCTTCGTGATGTTTCACACTTGATTACATTAAACGGAAATATCGCTGTGGTACTATGGCAAGAAATCGCAACTTACACGATAACATATACTGCTACGGCCAGAAAAGGAATATGGTACATGTTCTGCATCAGCTTTGCTGTTCCCTGGCTTTTTTTTTTTATTAATTTTTTCCTTTAATTTTTCCTCAGGAGATAGAACTCACCTCCCAGTTTTGCCTAGTATCTCTTTTCCTCGCTCCCTAGAAGGAGATTCCTGAGTCAAGATAATGCTCAAGAAAAGAAAAGAAAAAACAGAAGAGAAGGACCAGAAGTTATTGTGGTGGGTTGGAGTTGGACTACTGCACAGAGAACAACAGCAGTCGAGCAAGGCCACAGCACATGCATGCATTACATGCACTAGCTGTGTTTATGCAGACATCTGCTAATGCTGCACGCATGGATTGAAGTCTATGGAAATCGAGAATCATGCCGATGATATCGGTGAAAAACCAAAAGTCAGCAACCAAAAGGGTAGGAATATGCTCCAGGGAGGTGCAAACAGTTGCTTGGATTTTCATATTTAGAACATCGAAGCTGGTGGGACAAAGAAAAAACAGCTGAAGCAGAGAGACAGTTCATCTTTTCCAGACTCCTACCAACTTTTTTCCCTCACAAAAGCGAAAAAGAAAGAAAAGAAAAAAGAGGAAATGATCGATTGTCAGTCCCTTCGTTTCTGAATCTAGCTGTCCAGGTTCCTCTGTTCTGTTGCAATCATATGGGGAATTGGTACACTTGGGTAAACTTAGAAAGTGAAAATTTAAATTTCACCCCTACGAGGCTTTGTGGTCCTGAGCTGGTGAGCATGTGGCTTAGGCAGATCTCCTCAGCGTCGATCGATCCACAGCCACACACAAACTCCACCACAGTATCAGTTTGGACTTCAAAACCCATATAGCCTCACATGCTTGCGTTGCAATGCTTATCTTGGTACTACCCCTACAAGCTAACTGAGAAAAAATCGATCCATGAGCTCTGTATGTGCATCTACATGTGTCAGTATCTAAGCATAAAAGTTCCTCTGACTCCTGACGAGAAAAAAGAGTTGACCAGTCAAGCTTCCAAGTGAATCAGGGTTGAGGTCTTCCAAACTCATAAAAGTCTCAGCATCATGGCACCGGGTAGGGGACCATGACCAGAACCAGATGTAGCAACTACAAGTGGAGATGATATTATGCTGTGAATTACATATGAGACAAGAAAAACGAGCAGTAACTTACTCACAGCGCCACTTACCCAAAAACAATGATCGTCTTTCCTATTTGTGATGAATTCGCAGAATATAGCCATGACCCGTGATTTGTTCGGCACTGTTTCAAGTAAATGGCATGGCATAATTACTGAGCTAACTTGTTTACAGACCTCAAGAACGTGTACCCCAGGATACAATAATCCATGGCATTCAGCATAACGTAAGGTATCTACTCTTAGCTCTGTGGACGGTGGACATATATGGCCCAGTCAAACCATAAGATTACCAGCACTAGAGCAGTAGGGTTTGTGAGAAACAGTGTAACATTCTCAAACTCCCTCTATTTTACAAGCTCCTTCACATGCGCTAAAGCGGACCTTCAAAGATTCGAAAACAAGGAACCGACTCAAGCAAAGGAAAGCTGGTGTTTGCATATGCAGGCTGTCCCACCACCTTGACAAGCTTTAACACTAATTTCCACAGCCAAAGAACTGAACCTACTCATTGTCCAAGAGCCACTCTGTATGAACAAATGTTGGGGGACCATCCCTAGGAACATAGAGCAAATGAGAACCAATTCGTGTCCCGGACCCCCACTATAAGTGGATTCCAAGTAGCTAAATGAATGAATTTGACCAAGACTGGTGACAAATCGACAAAGAGAACCCTAAGCTTTTGCAAGGAAAGGCGTGTTCAAAGTTCAAAAGCCTCTTATCTCCTTATCAGCATCATAGTTGGAACATTTCAAGGTAAAGGTAATGATAAGACAGACGCCCGCATTTTAGCTAGAAGATATTCCAGTCGTCTTCATCCACCAAGCTCGTATAATGATTAAGCCTAGCATCACATACACTGTTCCAGGCTGAGGTGTTAGCTACCCAACAGGTCAATCTCACAAACAGAGGGACCGAAGTCCTTTTCCCATGGTATGGTTCACATTTTTAATCATTCGTTTCTAGAATGGCTGTAGCAAACAAATAATTGCAAGTAACAATGTAGCAAGTTTGTTATGTCCTTTTTGACTCCAACAGCAAGGAATCAATCAATGAGCTTTAACAACAATTGATCTGATGAATCCAAACCATTTGAATTTGAAGATGTTAGGTGAGTTACCAGGCTAACACCTACATGATTAAAGACTCATTGCTCCAGAAGATGGACTTGACAAAAGGCTTCACTTTAGCATCAAATATGCATCGAGTTAAGACAACAGCACGCTTAGTTTTTCAACTCTGCAATTTCTTCCAACAACCAACAAAAGGACCAAAAAAGAGTGAAATTCTCTGCAGCTTATTCCATAAATTGTCTTCCCTATGATAATTGGCTTGATTCCATGTTCAACTAGGCTGTTATTCCATAATTCTGAATCGATTTCATGGAATGAATAGTCATCTGCAATTGGCGAAATAAAAAGAAACCTTCCAGACAACTTCAAGTAGTGAATAGGTGCAGGATTTAGGTCTAGGGGGCGAGATAAGTTGAGTGGAGCAAGTGAAAAGTTTCTGTAAACTTCCTTCAAAACCTCGTACGTAGAAGAAAAATTCACAATATAAATTCTAGGGCATGTCTAGCGACCACGAAAGCACAGCTGGTCCAGCAATGACTGCAAGTTTTTTTGTTAGTATGGACAATTTACACATGATTTAGCATTCAAAAGTTTCAGTTTATTTGACAAAAACAGTAATGACTTAGCATGAGGAACAAAGGAGTTTTAGGTGAAGAGGCTGCCAGCTAAGAAGAATTCTACCAGCCAAAACTCAAAAGGCCACCATTAAAACATCACCTGCGTGCCCCAATTATAACATCACACTGTTTCTGAACATGCTATTAGCCACTTCCAAGATTCTTTTCTTTTCTTTTTTATCCTTTTTTGACACTTCAATTCACAACCACATCAAAGATGGAATTCAGACGTCAAAGAAAAAAATTTCAATGAGTCTTTTGAGTCGTCGTTGTAGCTGTTTGCTGTTAAGTAGCTGGAAGTTAGTTGTTTTAAAACTGTTCTTGCGGGCACTTTTACTTATGAAATATCCAAAGGACAAACAAGAAACGTGCCTTGATTCCGTACTTTCCCCTTTACAGAACACTTTGCATTTTCTCCTTGCTCAAAAGCCAAAAGCTAAGGAAGACCAGCTTTTCTCTTTTTCGAGTAGCTTTCATCTCCTACTTAGGGTGCCTCCTAGTAGGCATTAAAGCCAGAGATGGAAATGAAGAACCAAGAGGAGCCCTCCACTACATGGGCTAAAACACCAATGGGCCAAACACGAAAGCTCCAGGATAAGAGGAATCTAATTCCTGCACAAACCGAAACCACTTGAATAAAGAGGATAACAGGCATGAGTAGCTAATATTAACTGTGTCTAAATTATATAAATCGAATACAAAACTGTACAACAACTGGATGCCTTTCATGATGTCGTCCGATATTTACAGACCCCACGGATAGCAGAATTTACAAGAATCTTATGGGAAGACACTCCCTCTCAAAGTCATCTGACAACTTTGTGACGCGTAACCGGAACATGTCAAAGAACTTACATTCCAACTAACGAAGAATTAAATAAACTAAGGTTAAAAGATTCATAAGACGAGTAAGATCAGCCTAAGCTCGTGTTGGTACTTCTCAGTATGTATCTGCATTCTGAGAGTAAATAAGCTCTAGCAACTTCCATATCACTCCATAATGTTTCGCCACAATGATAGAGCTCAAGATGGCACTTTTTTCTTGCAAAAGCACTAAAGATGGCACTCAACGATTGTAAATATGACTCTGCCCCTTTGCATGGACTGATAAATTTGTATGTATATTAACAAAGGGAGTGCAGGATTCTATTTGTAAAGAGCTAACTTGCCTGCGGCCAACTATCTGCTTGGCGGTAAATCAATATGTATTGTCATCCAAGACCCCATCCAACCATTGACTACCTCTTCCCTCCAGAGACTTGGACCAACATTCAACTAAGAGATGGGACTTCCGAGAGTGCAGAGAGTGAGTTTAAGAGACCACAATCCGAAACCACTTGAATGCAGAGGATAACAGCAGAGATGGAAGTGAAGAACCAAGAGGAGCCCTCCACTACATGGGCTCAAACACCAATGGGCCAAACCCGAAAGCTCCAAAATAAGAGGAATATAATTCATGCACAAACCGAAACCACTTGAATGCAGAGGATAACAGCAGGGCGTGAGTAGCTAATATTAACCGTGTCTAAATTATATAAATCGAATACAAAACTGTACAACGACTGGATGCCTTTCATGATGTTGTCCGATATTTACAGACCCCACAGGTAGCGGAATTTACAAGAATCTTAGAGGAGAAACTCCCCCTCATAATCATCAGACAACTTTGTGACGCATAAAGGGAATACATCGAAGAACTTACATTCCAACTAACGAAGAAGTAAACAAACTAAGGTTAAAAGATCCGTAAGACAAGTAAGATCAGCCTAAGCTCGTGTTGGTACTTCTCAGTATGTATCTGCATTCTGAGAGTAAATAAGCTCTAGCAACTTCCATATTACTCCATAATGTTTCGCCACAATGATAGAGCTCCAGATGGCACTTTTTTCTAAATTAAAAAAAAGAGCTGAAGATGGCACTCAACGACTGTAATTATGATTCTAGTCGCTTTGCATGGACTGATAAATTTGTTTGTATATTAACAAAGGGAGACTCATGCAGCTTGTGCAGGATTCTATTTGTAAAGAGCTAACATTGCCCTGCAACTTCAACCCAATTAACTGCAACTTGCCTGCTGCCAACTATATCTGCTTGGCGGTAAATCAATATGTATTGTCATCCAAGACCCCATCCGACCATTCACTACCTCTTCCCTCCACAGACTTAGACCAACATTTAACTAAGAGATGGGACTTCCGAGAGCGCAGAAAGAGAGTTTAAGAGATCACAATCACCATCAACCTAGGTTCATCCACCAGTGACTTATCTCATAATTTTTTGTTACTGCGAAGTCTAAATTCACCTTCAACCATTCTAGGTGACCGATTAAAAACTACAAGAGCTTCGCGACTACTTCGCAAACCACTGTGGGGCCCACTTTCACTAATCATTGCCTTCAATCAATGAATCAGAAACATGCATTGATAAAATGAGGTGTTGATAGAGAGATTAGAAAAAAAAAAAAAAATTATGAAATCAGACACGACAGCTTCATATGCCAAGCTGTGAAACTTCACAACATGCTCCCATGAAAGCAGGGATCAGAGGAACAAGGAAAAATTACATCTAAGACCAAGATCTTTTAGAAGATAACTTCAACCAGCAGGTGGAAAGACTGCCCTTCCAATTGTTGACAAACCGCCTTCGATGGGCTTGCACAAAATTTGATCCGTTGGAAGAACATAAGCAAAGCTTATGACAGTAGACCCATCGTTTCTCAAGTGTTGCCCATGGGTGACAAACCAATAATCCCAAAGATTGCCATGCTGCAGCCTGGTATGCAGGAAATCCATGGTCCTTAAATCTCACCATAGCCAGCCAATTCGCATGACAACGTCGTATAAGAGGGGCCAACCAATGCCAGTAATACATGGTCAGTAATGTGCACCTCATCCGCATAATCCTAAGTGACTACTAGATAAATCTATGCATCCATAGTTCAACATCCCACCTGCACTACACGCTGACACACATAGTTCTACTCCAAAGTGAGGTTGCTATCCACCAAATAAGCGCAACATTCTTGCAGAAAAGCATCATTCATGGAAAATGACAGGCTCTAATGACATACAATTTCAGAACTTTTTCGCATTGCAGTGATCTTATCATCAGTAGATTACAGTGATCTCTCTCTCTCTCTCTCTCTCTCTCACCTATCTGTCAATCATAGTCAACAAAAGATCAGATATTACAGAAGCTTCTTACCTCAAACACTACAACCTCAGGTAAGAATACGCAAGCCAACCTTCGATCACACCCAAGCACGCTCCCGCCAACACATCGCACACGTAATGCCGCCCGAGCAACACTCTAGAACCCGCCGTCGCCGCCGCCCAAACGGAAGCCACCAGAACCACGAGCTCCACGAGCTTCCGCTCGCCGCCCTCGGCGATCCACCGATCCACGAATCCGCCGGACCTCGATTCCGCGACGGCCCCTTCCATCGCCTCGGCCGAGAGGCAGACCAAGGCGGCGACGAAGCAAACCCTAGAGGCGTGCCCGCTGGGGAAGGAGTAGTGGTCGACGGAGACGGCGACGCTCATGTCCTTGTTGTAGGCGGGGCGGGGGCGGCGGAAGAGGAGCTTCACGAGGCCGACGAGGGCCAGGTCGAGGAGGAGGCCGAGGATGAGGGGCGCGAGGAGGGGGCGGAGGGAGGGGATCGGGGAGAGGTAGAGGGAGAGGGCGACGGGGAAGAAGAGGCGGAAGTCGGCGGAGAGCTCGAGGAGGAGGAAGGCCGGGCGGGGAGGAAGTTGTGGCGGTGGAGGAGCCCGGAGAGGGAGGCGTCGGCGGCAGAGAGGCGGCGGAGGAGCAGCGGCGGCGGCGTCGGCGGCGCGGTGGTCAGGGCGGTGGGGGTAGGAGGAGGAGGGTCCATGGGGGCGACGGACGGCGGGTCGGGTTGGCGGAATGGCAAGTGGGATGGGATGTGGCAGCGTGTGATTGGATTCCCGGAGTGCTTCTTTTCCAATCGAATCGTTCGAAACGGCATATATTGGGACAATTCTAAATATTCGATATGGGAAACAGGACAAAACGATTTAAATATTGTTGATAAAAAAAAAAAACGAGGAGTAAATTATTTAAATTGTCAGATTTTACGAGAATTTATCAAAATGCTTATTTGTTTCGCTTAAAATTACTCATTTTCAGATAAATTATCAATTATTACCAAAGCACGAGTTATTTATCCACTTTGACTAACTAATATTTAATTGATTGTTCTAAAATTACCAATTTTTACGTAAAATTACTGGGATTTACTTGAATTAGTGGCATGATTTATTGTGCAACTGGTAAAATTACATTGCTGATCTGTGTCTTAAAAGTTTATCGTATTCAAAGAGAGTGGATTTTTCTCGGACATCATTCGCGGCAATGCAGTCCATTCAAAATAGGCGATTTATCACCATATCTTACAAGAAAAGGCCCGTGATGTTTTTGTGGGTAAATACCCACCTCCCGAAAATGGTTTTTGTCTCGGAGTATTCACGGGAGCTTCATCTCACGTGAAACGGGCCGATCCTTCAAGTGATATAAAGATTTTTTTTTTTTTTTAAAAACCTTCTAAATCAGTCCATCCGATTATCAGTTTGGGCTCGTCAAGGCCCACGAAATTTGCAAGCCCAAATAATTTGGGCTTTCTGGCTCTCAACGTAATCAAGCAATTCGGACCCAATTCAACATCGAAATGAACCGAATCTCCAGCGGATCTGGCTGGCTCACGCCACGGGGTGATCTCTTGTTTTTAGCGCAGTTCTACGAGATTCGAGACCGATGCGAGTGATGTCCATAAATAAATGCCCACTTCATCATCTCCTTGTCGGGTTATTGAGGGGACCTTGTGAAGGTTACACGAGGATGGTCGAATGGGCCCGAGTCGTTATGGATGATTTCGCGGCGGATCTCTCTTTCAGTGGATGTGCAGCTTGTGGGCAAGCTAACGCCCGAACACGATGGATAAGGGTGAGAAAACGATAACCGGGGCAAGAAGGTTTTCGAATGTGTGGCTTCTGATTCACTCAGAAAAAAGACATTCGGAATGCCATAAAGTTTTATATGCCGTCTATTTCAGTGTCGAATCTTTTCAAAGCGATCCCTCAAGTGTCGTTTTAATACGATGGCTGATTTGGGTTGTTGGAACATTCGACATGGCAATATTTTTAATCTTTTTCAGACTGAGATGGCTTGTCGACAAGTGAGACAAGCAATGGCGGTCCTTCATATAGATCCCAAAGTAATATAAAAATATACTTACGAGATATGCACAATATTCTCAGTATACCCAAGATTTGATAAATCAAGTAAAATATCAAATCGGATGGCGCACATCAGCACATTTTGATGTCGAATAAGGTCTACTTACATTTTAAACTTTAATGAAATAGGCAGGCGAAAAAAGACTGCTTACATTTTGTTATAAGGAATAATGTCTAATGAGATATCTCAGGCCAATTTTTGAAACAGTCGACATAAGCTTTTTCCCTTTTTGTTTGATTCCTATAGAATTGTACACTGTTTGACAATGACACTTGAAAAAGGTTACATTGACCATCATGTAAAATCGAGACATTTTTGCTTCGACCTCCCAAAGATCTCTAGATTTTAAGGGTGCATTTAATAACTATTTTATTATCAAAAACAATTTTTGATAAAAAAATTTATTATTTTTTATTCTATTATCGAAAATAATTTTTTAGTATTTAAAGGTGTTTGTTAATCGTCCAAAATTTCCATTCCCATAATAGAATTCCTTTTGGCACCATCCTTAAAATTTATAATCAAAACCATTTTCTTTTAATTTTTTTAATTTTATTTTTTTTCTTTTTTTTTTTTTTTTCAACCTTTGGCCAGTCGGTGGCCTTGGGATGATCAGCAATTGACCAAACAAGGGCCGGCGACTTCGCGGAGGATCACCGGCCCCCAGCAAGGCTGTGCCTCATTGATAGAGCTGTGGTGAGGCGAAGAGCCTCGCCCAACTCTAGTGAGGTTGAGCCCTACTAACGACTAGGCAAGCTCGGTCTCACCAAATTTGGGCAAGGCTCGGTAAGCCGGGCGAGTCTTGTCAATGGCCGAGGGAGGCCTAAGTAAGCCTCGCCAATGGGCGGGCGAGCCTCTAGCAAGCTCACAAGACCTCGTCCAATTGGTCGTCGACAACGACAATGGAAGAAAAGAGAGAAGAAAGAAGAACAAGAAGAAAAGAAATAAATTTGGGTTGGTTTGATTTTGGAATTGTTTTCGGAAATAAAGAAATAACCTTTTTTTTACTCATCGATTTTATTTCAAATCATGTATTAGGAACAATTTTGTTTTTGAAAATAAAAAATTTACTAAACGGATTTATGTTCTCAATATATTTTCAAAAAAAAAAAGAATAGAAATTATTATTATTGAGCAAGTTACCAAATGCGCCCTAATAGGCAGATTTCAAACGAGCAAATAGCATTACCTCATTAAAATTATTTTGTGAGTAATATCCGAATTATATTATCTTTTTTCTTGGTAAGATATCCCAAATAATTTTATTTTTTAAAATAATCAACTTCATTTACTTCCGCATTCCAAATCATCTCGACGCAAGAGGGCGTCAACGGGTAGGCAGTAATAAGTAACGGAATAGGTAATTCAAATTAAAATAAATTAATCGTCACGCATTTATGGAGGCGAGCGGGCCACGGCCGATATCGCATTTAAGTTATAGGAGATTTCTTTAATTTTCGCGCGCTCCATAACAGCTAAGTTGAACTGCACAAGTTAGTCAGAGGAAATTCGTACGTTTATTTAATTTCTCAATACATAGGAAAAAATATAAAAAGGAGGTTATACGCAGATAAAGGCAAAGATAATATAAATAATATTAATAATAAAAAAAAAACCTGAAAGGGGACATGTTCTGCGCCGCTAGATACGAGCCAGGTCGTTTATTTTGGCAGAAAAACTCGGCTTCTTTTCAACAAGCAAAAAGGGGAGATATATTATTGACTTTTCCCAAGACCTACAGTTGTTTGTTTTCTGAAAAGAAAATACAATAAAAATTAGAATGGAATATTTTTAAAATATTTAAAAAGGCATATGGTGAAGCTCGTTTTGTGGCGGTCTTTGGTCTTGGTGCTAAAAGCTTAAGAGTCTAGTGAGGATAATGATGGCTTATAGCATGCATGCATTAATTTAGAAGCAAGTTGAAGGGTGTAGAAATTAGTGAAATTAATTTAGGGTTCTTTCTTTCGCATTGAAGCATGCAAAAGTTGGAAACGTCGTTCCCGGAGAAAATCAAGAATTTTTGCAGGCGTGAAGAGCTAAAGGCAGGAAAAGGTTCCAAATTAAGCAGCAACTCCAAGTCCCAAAGTCACCATTTAATCAACCGGGTTTCGAGTTACATGTCTTATGCCTCCTTGGCTATTTGCACGTGCGATAGGCCGAAGGAGTTTTAGAAGCTCGAGCATTGATATGCTCGGCTCCAATTTCAGAAACTGATCCTGGAGATTCAGTGATTTCTTTTCCAACGCTAGGATTCATCCATGGAATTTACATGTTGATGTTGTTGCCCTTCTTACGAGTTATGCTTTTCGTGTTATTCTGGGTTTCGAATGTGATTTTGCTATTAATGTTTTGACCTAAACACTAGGTTTTGATATCCCATCATGATCTACCGAATAAAGCAAAAGAAAGAGAAGAAAAGAACAGTGCCACGTCCTCTTAAGTGTATTTAATTACGTAGAAACCGAAGACAAAGCCATTGACAAAGGTTTGCAAATCTCAAGGTTGTCGCCACCTCATGTTTAGCTCCAGTCTATTCTTCCGATGTCACGCTCCAAACTTTTGAAAGTCTAAGACTGCTCAAGTGCTGCTCACTTCCGGCCGTTTCCGATCTGTTGATTAAGCATTAGAAAAAGATTGGGAAGAAAATCTGTCGTCCAATATCTAATTCGAATTTCAGAGCTTCTTCTTTTTTATAAGATATGTTCTCCGCCAGCTTCCATTCTCTTCCATTCTTCTATTCTATACCCGTCAAGTTTCAACCCAAACTTCCATACAAGATTCCTCCCACGATCCCTTTTTCCCTCGCATTTTATCTGATCAATCATAAAGAATTCCTCTATCTCTTTCCCTCAAAATTCGCGTGTAATTACTGCTCGGGAACTCGGGGAATCTCCAAGTCTTCCGTTAAGCATCTTTCAAAACCCTAATTACATGACATGTTCCACTTCGAGCGAAGATTTCTCGACAAAACGGAGAGCAAAAAGCTCAGGCAGCCCGGTTTATTTATTTCTTTTTTCGTTCTCTGTTCTCGTTTGGGCCGTGAGACTTTTCGTCGCTCCCTCCCCGCCAATATCGAGGTAATGACAGTAATTGTTGCTTTGAGTCCAAGCAACGACAAGAGTCATGTGTCATTCATACATGGGACAGAACGTGCGTTTATTAGAAAATGACTGGACCCGAATTAGGTACTTGACCAATAAATTCCCCGAGTTCGAATGATCCAGAAAATGGGGGAAAAAATAAAGATATAAAGCATCGCCATTCTTGATGTCTTCGGCTCCATTGGAAACTTTGAAAGCAACCTTTTCCCATAACTGAAATCAACCATTCATTGATTCCGCGCACAAATGTCAGGAGCCCTAATCAATGAGAGGAGATGGGGGGAAAACTAAAAACTATTTCGGCAGATGGGGTTCGATGGCAACTTAAGTGCTCCCCCCCCACCCATAATAATACCCGCGAAAGGTGTATAAAAAAAGGAAGGAAACATATAGTTTTAAAGTTAGAAAGCTTGGGAAATAAATAACATTCATCTGATGGTTGGTACTCAGTACCAATAATTCTTTTCGCTTCTTGGCAAAAGCTTAGGGCAAACTCCGGTATGTCCTATGTAGTGCTTATGCTGCATTATTAAAGGCTCTCGTTGGGCGACACTAGTAGCCTTGAAGACAGTTTGGTTCGCTTAGAGAAAGACAAAAAGAGGAGGAGAATAATCACCGGTACTAGATTACTTTTGACTTGACTGCATAGGAAAAACAAAGCCGAGGAGCAGAAACATGAAGAGAGAGAGAGAGAGAGAGACTGAGAAAGAGCTCTGTTCAAGAACTGTCTCTTTAAGCTAGTAGTATACAGAACTTTTTCTCTCACTACCTTTAGGAGAGATCGCATGGAAAATAACTGAAATGGCAGGGCAAAAAACGAATCAACAAACGATGCATCCTATCAATTATGGACAGAAGAGGATCTTGAATGATGAAGGGCAGGATATATATGAAAATTCTACGTGGCATACATAATACGATACTCATAATTTCACGTAGTATTGAAAAATTATAGGGGGCATCAGTTCTATTAGCCTCGTCTGTGCAAACCAATGGCTCGCCGAGAAAAGCAAATGAGTTCTCCCTACCTAGCTACACGATAATCTTTCTCCAAATAAATGTGTTTTTGTGCTTGCTGTCTTTTATGGGTCCCTCGTTGCCAAGAAGGCACAAGGCAATTGGGAAAAACGGGTGGAACTGATGCCCTCTTCTTGTGGCCAGATGAGGCAAAATCTGATCGTTGATGTCAATTTTTTCAGATATTCCGTAATGAAAGGAGATGATGAATGCTTTTAAACTGCCAAATCCCAAGTCCCCTTCACTAGGGCCGAAGGAGGGGCTCCTCCCTTTTTGAGCAATAAAGACGCTGGAGCATTTGGTAGCGACCCATCGCAACCAAACGACATTACAATCGTCTTATTCGCACCCCCACCGTATGAAATCTTTGGAATCTACACACCAGCAGGAAATAGAAAAAATTTCAAATCTCTTGAGTTTGGAGACATAATCATGGAAATTTGTTTCCCCGAATAAATGACTTTTGTTCTATAGCTTTCCCGGTTTCCACTTCTGCCCCCGCGGAAGGAAAGGGACAGAGCCCACGTGGGGTCGCCCCTGGGGAGGGCACCCCCGTCTTTTCGTGTGCATGTGGTAGTAAACGCCCGTCATTTATTATCGCGCCATTGTCTCTTCCTCTTCTTCTTCCTCCTTAGACCAGCCGAGCATCAACGCCGAAGCGAAAAGCAGAATCATGAGGGGAACGAGATCCTCACAGGAAAAGAGAGACCAATCTTAAGCTGCTCTAGAGAGAGAGAGAGGGGGGAGGGGCGAGAGAGAGAGAGAGAAGCTCGAGGAGTCGGTTAATCAATGGCGACGGGGTGGGTCAAGTCGTTGCAGTGCAAATCGAGAGCGTTCGAGGACGTTTATCACCACCCGAACCCGAAGAGCCTCCTCTCGACGTCGGGGAGCTGCCGGAAGAGCGCGCAGACCGTGAGAGACGTCGTCGAGATGGCCAGAGGGAAGCCTAAATCGAGAGCGCAGCAGCCGCCACCCGCCAGGCCAAAGCATTCCAAACCCTCCAAGAGGGACTCGGATCCGAATGAACCCAACATCCGGAAAGTCGCTCCGGCCGCGACGGTCTCTCCGCGCTCTTCCAGGTCGTTGTGCCCGCCCCTGACGGAGCTGCCGGAGGGCCACCCGTCGCGCAACGTGGTGGAGATCATCTTCCACACGAGCTGGAGCGAGAAGTCGGCGTTTCCCGGCCGGGTCGAGAAGATCTTCAAGGTCCAGAGCGGGCCCAAGACGACGGCCCGGTTCGAGGAGTACCGGGAGGCGGTCAAGTCCCGTGCCGGGTCCGGGTCCGGGTTCGGGCAGGGTGCGGTCGGCGGGTGCTCGGAGGACAATGTGGCCCGGTGCGTCGCGGATGGCAACGAGGTCATGCGGTTCCGCTGCATGGGGCCCGCGTCGGCGGGCGGCGGCATCTCCTCGGCCGACTTCTCGGCGTTCTCCGGCGGCAAGGGGGCGGCGGTCTGCACGTTCTTCGCGGGCAGCGGGTCGGCACACGAGAGGGCGGGCGGAGGGAAGGGGAGGAGGGCAATGCTGGTCTGCCGGGTCATTGCCGGCCGGGTTGTGAAGCAGGCCGGGCCCGACCCGTTTTTGGAGGCTCGGGCCGGGTATGACTCGGTGATTGGGGAGAAGGGCGAGTTGATAGTATTCGATCCTCGCGCGGTATTGCCTTGCTTCCTCATTATCTATAGATTGTAAAGGTATATGGAGAAAGAACTTTTGATTTTCCATTTGCTATTTAAGTTTTGTTACTTTTTAATTTCCTTATGGGTCTCTCACGACTTTGGATTGATGAAGATGTGATGTTTTTTTTTTTTTTTTGGGGTGGTTAGTTTTTTTTACTATGTAGAAAGTTGTCTGAATGTATGCTAAGTTGCTAAATTTACGATTCTAATCTAATCTTTTCGTGTCATATCACTATTAATCTGACCAGTAATATCAATCATTTTTTGCGCAGTTAGTACTTTTGATCATGTAGGAAACTATCTTAATGAATGCTAAGTTGCTAATTTACCATTTCAATCTTAATCATTGGTGTTCTGACAATACTAAAGCACTGGAGATTGACAAATTTTTTAGTTGAAGAATTAGAACCATAGATTTACAGCATTTTCAGCAGAGCACGCGGTCGACTCTTTTCTATTCTTCGGTCTCTGCAGTGTTGATCATAAAGATTGATTGAAGAAAGAGGACAAAGATGGATGGAGCTGAGAGCTGAGATGAATGTACATTATCTTGCTGTAGTTGTTTAAGTTTTTGGCCATCATCAAGCGCCATCCTCGGTCTGCCGTTTAAGATCGCAGTTTGGGCATTGTACTATAATCTGTATCTATATCCTGCATGATAATCTTGTTTAGTCATGTAATACAATATGACTTTGAGGAGCTCTTTTCTTTCAGCATCATCGTCTCTTACTTGATCACGCACGGCATGCTATTTTCTTCTGCTCTTTATTTGATTTTCGGTCCCACAAATTTGGTTTTCAACAATGCGTAGATTCACTCATTCATTCAACCGCACCCATGGCCGAATCAACCAGCAATAAGCAAACAAAGATCCCTTCGTCGAACCGATTTTGAACTGGCCAAGGTCAGGGGTCGGCAGTAACTCCTCACTGACCCGAAATACAGTAACTCATCACTGACCCGAAATACAGTCAACTCGATGTTCGTAAAGGCAAGGCGTTGTCTCATTCCTTATGTTTCCTTCCCCTTACTATTCGATAAATCGTTCAAATATCCCGATATTGAACTGGCCAAGGTCACTCATGCAAGAGCTTCTTAGGCTCGTCCCTCGTGTGATATGGTGGCATTTACATTTGACAATTAAGGAAGTAGAATGAGACCATCACAGCATGACGCAAGAGGGTTAGGTCAAGCTATAGTGAAGGAGGGTGGTGGTGATGCCCATTAGGTTAGGGGTCGCCATAGCCATTCTCAACTGCTCATACTTATCGCCCAAGTCTAAGTGCTTCGCAAGCCATATTTATTGTTTGGTCCATACTTTATCTTTACTTAGGAGGAACATGAAAGGAGAGAGCACAAGTAGAGGGTATATAGTCACTTTCACTGCTTGATTTCCATCATTTCCTTGACCATTCATTTCGTATAGCTCTTATCTCTAAGACCAGGGTGATTACTAGTGCAATTAAACTTGTGCAATAAAAAGCAATTGTTCAGAACACCTGCTGAAAAACGTGATGCATGATTTAGGAAAGAAATTTTAGTGGACTTTCTTGAAATGTCTAGCGAATGCGAGATTGCTGTCTCCAGACTGGACCAAGGGTCCCTTTTTCATTCCACTTTACGCCAGGAAGCATGGAAAGAGAGGATGCGAATTGAATTCAAGACCTCTTTTGATTTGGCAAAGGATAAATCACCACCACCACCACAAGGTCAAAAGCCCTTGCCGGTCTTATACTTGAGTAAGTATAATTGAGAATTTCCTACCATCTTCTGCCAAAGAAGCCCTTTATGTAGTTCGAATTTCTCGCCTAACCTACCAGATAAATGGGAGGGTTTTGAACCAGCAGACTTCAAAATTCTCCCACCCAATCGAAACAGAGAAGAATGAAATGCATATTCCCGCCCAGAAGTGATCATGAATCCCTCTTAATATACATCGCGGAGAGCTTTGCTGTCGTCGGAGCTTCGTCCCCCAATCAATGGGACTCCACGAGGACGTACAATGGTTTGCCATGCAACCTCTCACGTCCCTGAAACGTTCAATAATGGGAAAAACAACATATGGTAATGGCCCACGCCACAAATAGATGAAAAATGTTCTGCGTTAAAAAAGATAATGCTACAATAGGATGCAAAGGAGTGGAATGAAATGACAATGGATGGAACGAACAGATATTATTAGCGAAAGGGCTTAATTATGATTTACGCACCTTTAAATCTGGAAGTTCAATGACGCATGCACATTCAACTACTTGAGCACCAACACGTTCTGTGGAACATAAGTTAGCATAAGTTTAGAAAGCAAAATAGCAAAATATTTAAGTGGTGCTCACCGAGAAAACTGCAAAAGGAGATAAAGCATATGACTTAGCTCAGAGACAAAATTTAATTTCGAACAAAGAAAAACAAGAGATTGTGCCCGGAGGGTGGCAGATTTGCTAAACCAACCAATACACCAAAGGTTTTCATGATAATGATGATCAGGTTCAGGAGAAGTGAACGAAAGCCATTTTGGTGAGGCAATCTGGGACAGATGGGAAGAAGCAAGGGGGTCATTTATAGGAGAAGAAGCATCGTTCACTTCCTTCGACAAGCTAGCATTTTGGTACAGTAGTCCTAAGGCTGCTTTGCATTGACTTGCTGAGGTTAGAATCTAACCAGTGAGCTGTATTCACAGATATCAGGCAGCTCCTAACGGGAAATAATCTCAAACCACATCCCTGTCGCCTACTTCTATGGTCAGAAGGCAAACTTATTAGTAGTCCATGTTCACGAAACCATGCCCTAATGTCTGATCCAGCTGCTGAAGTTTCCACCATGAATGCCAGAACAGGGTAATGAAGATAATATAATTGCCCTTCTTAAAGGCCATAGACAAGAGCGATCTACATAGATGCCAAGAATTTCCCGAAACTATTGGTAGCAATTCAGCTAGAGTGATGTGTAGGTGACTCATAAGAAACTAGCAAATGTCATCTATCAATTACTTTTGTCCAGGTACAAATTCATCAACCTCTTTTTTTTTTTTTTTCTTTTTTAACTTCTTTAGTGTGAAATATTTGAGTTTCTAGTTTCATATTACACTATCTACTATCACTTTTTGTTTCTCAGATAAAAAAACACCTCCTTGCACAATCACCTCCTTGCACAATAAAGAGCTCAGAAGTTTAGATATATAAATAGAATTACATAAAACTGCAGTTTGTGTACCTCAGTATGAGAAGAAGAAAGAATGATAACACAGTAATGCGAGCACATGTTTAGGTTTATTTATCATAAAGGGCAAGCATAATGTAGCAGGAAACCAGAAGAAATCTCTCTCTTTCTTCAGACTGGCATAAATATTAGAGATGGAATCAGTATCCAAACAAACTTTGCAGTACCTGAAGCTGCACATTTGTTGTGCTACTAGTACTGCTAAATTAGAAGACCATTGAGCCCTTACCTAGTAAATTCATAGCTGCACAAAGAGTTCCGCCAGTGGCAATCAAATCATCCACCACCAAAGCCCGATCACCAGGTTCCACAGCTCCAACATGCATCTGAAGACAATCTCTTCCGTATTCTAGAACATACTCTTCTGAGATAACTTCCCCTGCCATGGAAGAAAGCTCTTAGTACCAGGTGCCACAATAGTCCAGCATCAGTTTTCATCTAAGAGCTTCTACATGAATGCATCTTGAGAAAGCCATCACCATGGAATTTATTGATATATCATATCCAGAAAGAAACAAGGTCACTAAGTTTTCTACAGATGGGGTGTTCTAAATTCTGCCAATCGTGAGCACAACAAGGACAAATAACTACTGGAAGACATGGAAGATGGGAAAATTCGGTAACCCCATTCGAAGGCTGGAGATATTGAACTTCAGTCGATGGATTGAAGCATAAAAGAAATCCAGATAGGACAAAGAAAACGGGTGAAAGCTACATAACCGCAATGTCAAATGAAAATCCAAATAGGAAAAAGAAAATGGGTGAAAGCTACATAACCGCAATGTCAAATGAAATGCTGAAATGAAATACAATATCAACTGATGTTCTCCCATGAGACAGCCACATCTTTTATTGGTCATAGCCATGGTCCACATACTCATGCAAAAGGTTAAATGAGCCAGAGAAAGACAAAAACATCAATATCAAGGATATTCCAATACAAAATGTTAGATGTGGTTGGAAAGGGCAGATTATAAGTATATCAAGATTAGGAGGCACCGTTTCGGGTGGAATTTGCATATGATTACTCAGGAGGTATGAATTTTGGGAGATTCATAGAGCCACGGTTGAGGAAGAGTTGTCCTAAGGGCGCAGTACTAACAGATCTCACTTGAAATGACTTGCCCAAGTTCAAAGACTCTGACATTAATTTGGGTGAGTGTCGCTAAACTAGCTCAACCTTAATATGTCACAGTGGTTAAAGATATCTATCATCACAATTGAGAGATCACAAGGATTATCAATCATCTTTCACAAAAAAAGGACAGACGCTAAAAAACACGAGCATAGAGGGGCAATAGGCATGGCTAATCTCTCAGGCTATTACCATGAGAGTCAAATTTAAGACTGCAGATTTGTTGCCCCTTAACATTCGAGACCCCTTGAAGGTGGGCCAGCCCCATCATCATAGCTCCACCGATGTGCTAGAGGTCCAGAACAGAAAAAACGCACAACCACAAACCACACGAAAATTCAACCTCATGACCTCACAGCCTGTAGCACTAAGCTAGCACCCCGAATTGTAAACCATGGAAACTAAACACCTTAAGGGAACAAAGAATTGACAAAGAAATTCAACTTGCATCATAGTACATGATGAGCAGCACAGAAAATTATTTTGGCAAATGACAACATCTTCAGGTTCAGAACAAAATGTACATGTAATTTTATGAAAGCTTCTCATACTTAAGGCAAATTAAAATAATGACAAAGGAGGGGGAGATGTAGCAAACAACAAATAGGACATGACAAGTGGGCGTGAAATACATAATGGAAAAGATGCATTGATGAACACTCGTCACTTCGATGCATAAAAGAGATTAAAGCATGAACGCAAGGAAATCACTACGGTTGGATTAAAGTTACCAGGTAATTTCTTTGGCTTTCTCAGAGGTACAAACTTTGCTCCAATCGCCAATGCAATGGGAGGACCGAATATGAAACCTCGAGCCTCTATCCCTGGAAAAAGATTGTAGAAAATAATTTCAGGGATTGTTAAACGCAACAAGTGTAGCGACTGCTACACGAAATACAGTAACAGTGCTTCCCAACCAAGAATCAAAGCATGTAATCATAGACTAGAGAATTACTGTGTTAGACAAATTTTTTCACAAGATTGTCATAAAAAAACCTTTCAGAAGTATACAGAATCGGTAACATAATCAGATCGCCTTTTTTATAAATAACAAAAAATCATCAGTTTGAAAGGAAAAGGCAAAAACTTTGAGCAAGATGATTGAAGTTCAAACCAAGAGAACATAGTCTGCCGTAGCAATTTTTGTGCAATCACTCAAGCATACCAAAAAGGTTGGATTAAGATCCTGTTTAAAAGTTAAATTGACCCTTGGGGGAAAAAATTGAAACGTCAATTATTCATGATGAGGACATATCATCTCAAAGTGATCCAACGGTTGAAGGTCTATCTCATGAAATTGCTTCTCAACCATAAATTTTGTCATGCCACGATCTTACAGGTCAATTGACAATCAATTTACCACTTAAATGTAGAACAACCATATCCAAAAGGTTGATATCCTTGTCCCAAAAGTGATACGAAAAGATTGTATCATCTCAAGAACTAGTGGCAGCAGCAGGCACCACG
This sequence comes from Eucalyptus grandis, assembly GCF_016545825.1. Taxonomy (NCBI): domain Eukaryota; kingdom Viridiplantae; phylum Streptophyta; class Magnoliopsida; order Myrtales; family Myrtaceae; genus Eucalyptus; species Eucalyptus grandis. Next base: position 32,233,659 of record NC_052615.1, on the reverse strand, counting down.
GTCCATGTTTTTCACATATCAACATGGAGGTGCGAGAAAAAATCTGGGCATAGGAACATCCAATCACTGTAAATTTCAGCATCCATAGATTTTTATTCTCTCCAAACTCTACTAAATTCTGACCGAATACTAAAAAGACATGGACATATCCAGAAAATCAACTCGATCCAAGCTCACATCAGCAGGGTCCACTTCAACAATGTGGGCATCCATTATCACCTACCAACCACATAATCAGGGATGCAAGCACATGCTCACACCCCAGCGCGCTCACGCAGAGAGAGAGAGACAGAGACAGAGAGCAAATGTGAGCCGCTCAATAAACTTGATAGAGAGCATTAAGTAGCACACTCCACTAGCAATGGCCCATAGTCAAACCAAGAAATCACTGCCCAAAAAGCCAAGTAAAGAATAGAAGAAAACCACAGTCGCTGCCATTCCACGATCTTTCCCAAAAAGCATTCACAAGACTGAAGACCATCTATACCCCAACCCAAAAAAAATAAAATAATAATAATAATAATAACATGCAATAATGAGGGAGAAATTTCCCCATCCTTCCCTAACCTACTTTCTTCTTTGCATGGACCCCACCAAAGTGTTGAAAGCTATTCTACTAATCAGTTCAACCAAAGTCTGCTAAAATTCCATGAAAAGATGAAATTTTTTTAACACCCAAAAAGATTCTCCCTCTCAATATTTTTTTTTTCTTTTTTCACATCCCCTCTTTACCTGCAACAACTGATATGTTTTTGCCCTTGTATCTCTCGACGAACAAATCAATGGTGTCTCTGAAGGCCTGTGGATCCAGCAGCAGGGTAGTGATGTCTTGGAACATTATGCCTGCAATCATGCCCGTCAGTAACCTCAACCAACCTGCTCTCGAAACAGAGGAACGCTGCCGAAGAAAGAAAAAAGACAAAGCCGGGCCAAAAGGAGACAGCTTTGAAGCTCGCATCGCATGTCGTCACCACCACGGGGGGCCGAAGCGAAAAAAAAAAAAAAAAGAACTTCGTCTTGCCTCTGCATGCTCACGCGGCATCCTCGAAAAACTCGTAATTTCAAGAATCGGACAAGCCCGGAGCTTCAAAAATTCCTCCTTTTACTGCCGACTTATCGAGGCCCCAGCATTTCCCGAACCGGAGGAGGAAAAAAGGAGACGGGCAGGGAGAGAAGAGAGAGAAGAGAGAGAGAGAAGACGAAGCGATCGTACGAGGAAGGGGAGGGGCGAACCTGGTTTGGGGAAATTGGGGACGACCCGAATCTTAGTTTTGATGCCGTGGATGCGGGGGTCCTTGTCCTTGTGAGCTGACATTGTTGCCCTGTCTGCTCAACACAATGCAACAGAGAGAAAGAGAGAGAGAGAGAGAGAGAGAGAGAGGGGGGTCAAAGAGAGATACAAAAGCAACTCTGTTATCAGCTCAAACGCAGTTCAAAAGCTACACTCGGGCATGACTTAAATGGTAGAGAGAGAGAGAAGAGAGAGAAAGAAGAGAGAGAGAGAGAGGGGGGGAGAGGGAGTGTAGTTTGGTGAGAAGAGAGGAGAGGAGAGGGGGGGCACTCTGCACGAGAGAGATAGAGAGAGAGAGAGAGAGGGAGAGGGTGGAGGTAAAGGGGTGAAAAGGGAGAGTGGAACATACAGCGGAAGAATGGAATCACGAGGCCCCTCTAATTCTCTTTCCTTTTTTTGTTTCTTTACTTGGGTGGCCCTGGTATTTATTACAAAAAGTGCATTTATTTTTCAGAGGTAACTCTGATATTTAGAAAATTACTTGAAGCATGATTGCCAATGGGTTACGTGGCCTAGAAAAATTAGAAAATTAGTCGGTGAAAAATATTTATCATCGACCATAGTTTATGCCTGACTAATTTTATAGGTGATGATTAATGTTTCTCACTTTGTTTATCTTTATAAGTGATTATCAATTGTTATCCTATATCATGTAATCCATATTTAGAAAGATGAATCATTCCAAACAAATTAAACTTTGTTAAGCACTCTATGAAAGAAATTTTGTCAATTTTAATAGGAAAAATGGCACGAAATGTTGTGAACTTTGGTCTCATATGCAATGTGATCCTTGAACTATTGATATGATTTTTCCTTTTGCTCGACGACTAATTAGATGTTATCGGATGATGTACATTATTACACGTTGAGTTGAATTTAAAAATGACGAGTCAACTTTTTCATGTTTTTATTCATCTACTTTAGAGTAGAAAGAAAAAAAAGTTAATGGATTCATCATTATTTGATGACGTAGATTGTAGTACTCTAATTTAGGATGTAGCCTCTTGGATGAATTTTCAATGGCTTCAACATTTTTCTAAATCCAATGCCTTTCTTGCTTTTCACCTTGCCCAATGCCACAATTTTGTTATTTATCGAAAGAAAAGGTACATATTAGAAGAAGGTGATTAAAATAGTTAAAGGCCTATCTTGCTTCTTGAGTATTTTATGAAGTTTTGATTATCTTCCTAATCGTACTTTTAAATAATGTTGTTATGCTCTTATTAATTATAACCCATTTTTTATTTTATTTCAACACATGTTGTAACAAAATACTTTAAATTAAGATAAATGCGGATTATGAATTCCACGAATTCCATTTTATTGATTGTGATCTTTCTAGGATTGTTTGTTGATTTTTTTTAATCTTGAAGTTTAGTGATTATAATATCATTTCATTCTAATTGGAAAATATGAAATGGATAATCTTGTTTCCAATAGTGATTTTCTAGCCATATAATTTGTAAGGTAAAAGATGATTGATGAAATGGGAAGCATGCCAAATATTCATGATCCGAGTTCTTTAATAGTTTTTACGGTCAAATAAGAACAAGCCTTAATTATGACTACATCTTTCTCCTTTTTAATCATGCACACTCTCTTCATGTCTCGCATTATAAGAAAGTCATGTTATAATAACAAAATTGGCAGAAACTTTTTGGTTTCATTTGATTATTTATGCTAGCCTTGAGTCCCGACTTATGTCAATACCTATCTCTATTTATATGTATAGAAACAATAGGACCAAAACCAAAGCAAATGTTAAATTTTGAAAAAATCATGAGAAAAATATGAAGTTTTTCAAGGTGATTAAGCACATTTTCTTCCCATAATAGAGATCAATAGACATTCAGATATTAAAATACCTTGTCATTAATTTCTTAAATCACTAAAAAAAAAAATTCTCTTTCCTTCACAAAAAGTCAAGAGAGAGCCCTTCAAAAACAATATCCCAATCGATTATATAACTTTAATCTGAAAATGAAACGATAATGCCTGATTTGTTTTATTATGGACAAAGCACTTGAGAATTTTCCCACTCCAAACAGACAAACATGCGCTGCATAGTGGATTTCAGCTTTTAAATGGCTGTTCTCTTTTGTTCTTTGTGGTTTGGGGTTAGGGTCTAGGGTTAGGGCTGTTGATTCCGATAAATCTGCTAGATTAATTATTGCTAATCAAGATTTACAATTGGAATATCCTTTGAATACGATTTGCGGCTATACTCGGGTCCATGCGTGGACTAGGGCTTGACAACTTTTTTGCTCTGGCTGAGCTGCTTTGTTAGGTAAGGAGATGACAACTTTGATACCCAAGTAATTTAAAAAGTATGGTATCTTATCCATTTTCTTTTATCTTACTTAAAGTGATTGAGATAAGATTGTCTCCGAAATGAATGGCCAAAAAATTCTAATAAATCTTAAATCTTTCAATTGTGTCAATTTAGTTTTAAATCTTTTAATAATTTGTTAGTTTAGTCAATTGTATCAATTTAATCCTAAATCTTTTGAAGTTTTGCTAGTCTGGACAATTGGGCAAAATGACTATATTGAAAAATTCTCAAAAGATTTACGACTAAATTAGCAAATGTCAAAGTGCTTAGAACTAAATTGACAAATCGTCAAAATGTTTGAACAATTTTCTTAAAATTATCAAGAGTCCATATAATTATGCCATGTGTCAAGACTCTCACATTAGAGGGCCCTTGATGTTTGAGCATAGTTAAATTGATCGCGATTGGTTATTTTAACTTGGAAGGAATGGTTAACTTACAAAATGAAATTGACAGATTTAAGATTGTATGGGAAAATTAAATAAAAATATAGGGCAACCGATAAATTGGCTTATATTGCTCTTGTATGAGAAGAAAAAAATTGTTGGCTTTTCCGTTAAAATAAGGGATTTTATATTCTAATTTTAAAAGTTATAATTAGGACAATGTCGGGATATTTTTAATAATTTGCTCTTCTTTTTGTCAAATAGAAATGAACCTCAAATGCTAGAAAGAATATATTAAAGACGAGGAAAAATGTTAAAAGAGTACTTGTTAAGTCTCCTCAAGTAACTGACCCCCTCCCAAAAAAAAAAAAAAAAAAAGAGTCTCATTGAGTATGCGTTGAAAATATAAAATTATTTACTCGAAGTAACTAGTTTTCTCAAATGGTGTACTTGTTTGATTTTTGAAGTGTCTCGATTTTTTTTTTTTTTTTGTGGGATAAACTTAAATAACGCTCTCGAGACACTTGTCAAAATAAGAATCAGTGCAAACAGGCCAAGATGTGGTCCTCATTTTTTCAGAGATTAAGCAACGAAAGAAGGAGGCGTGGATTGATGAGCCATTTAATGAAATAATACGAATATGATATTCCGTCAGACCTTAAAATCCGTATGTCGAAGTCCTTTAATAAGATGTTCCGGTCAGTTGGTCACCCTTCATCGTCCATCGACCATGAAACATTGTCGGTATTCCAAGCGGAGTTTGTTCTATTATGTAAAGGAGATAACGGGGGCGCATGAAATACTGTAGTTCCGAGTCGAGCTCCATTCGAAGACATGCCCAGATTCCTTGTTTGTTGCTGCATTTCTTATTTAAAAAATCGCAGGGCAAATCTAAATTATATCCGTGCCTGACAGGAACACAGGCTACCCCCTTCCGGAAAGGAAACATCTTGCGTTGCTCCGTCGGATTCTCCGTAAAACCTGGCAGAGACGACAGGTATCTTCGATCGAACGAAAGCCAAAGAAAAAACAAAGACATGATTTTTAACGGTGGGAAAAGCATTAGCGGGAAGCGTCACCGTGTCGGGACGAAAACGACAAGGACGGACGGACTCATTTAATTCGCGATGGCCGGGGGGGTTAAAGAGGAGAAAAAGTATTGTTTGGGGTTAATGCGAAAGGGATGAGAGTTGCCCACAGAATATTGCTGTAGAGATTCGAAAGCAACTCCTGATAAAAGGGCGACGGATATATATATATATATATATATAGAGAGATTGGCCACTCAATAATTTATTTTTTTAGGTGCTTATATATTTATATTTTTGGGGCCATGCACGATTTTCTTCTTTCTTTTTTTATTCATGGAAAATAATGTTTGTGCAGAAGCGATATCTGGTTGTGCAGGGGATGCCGGCTTCACGAGGACATGGAAGTCTGCCCCTGCCTTTGTGAAGATTTTGTATGTCCCTTGTGCTTGTACACCCGTTGATGTTTATTTGTAGGGAACTTTCGAAGAATTATAGAAATTTTTTGAGAATGCAAAAAAATTAAATAAATATATATATACCTCATTTTTCCCTCTTCTGACCATTTTCATGTTTCAAAATTTATTAGATACATGTATGTGCGCCCTGCACTAGTTACTAAGGCTTCTTCATTTACAAGACCATCGTTTTGCTTCTAAAAATGTCCCGTACAAATCCCAAATTTGCCAGCTGCTAAAAGCCCATGGGTTCTAGCAGGTGACTAAATCTTGCTTCATGATGGTGAATTTCTTCGACAAAACTTGTGAGGATCACTCAATTCAATCACATTGCATCTACATAAGCCGGTTGAGAGAGAGAAAAGTCGAAATTGGGTAACTAAGGGTTTGGTAATATTTCCTTTTCAGAGAATAATTTCTTTTCAGAAATATTATTTTTCTATTTCTATTTTCTGAAATAATTTGTAAGTAAAATAATGCATTTGGTTACTATATAAAATTTGTATTCTCGGCATAGAAAAATAATAGGAATGTGTTTACTATGACCCTCGATTTTTTTTTTTAAATTCTTAATAATTTTTGTAGATTTTTCTTTCTTCCTTCTTTCTCACTATTGTCGTCACCACAATTGGCGATAGTGGCAATTGACAATTGGCAATCGGCGACTGATGGCCAGTTGGGGGGGTGGTGGATGGTGAGGGGGTGAGGGGTGGTGAGAAATAAGAACAAAAGAAGAAAAAGAAAATAAATAAAAAAAGAAAAAAAACTTATTTCTAAAAATTATTCCTATGAACAATAAACTACTTTTTTTTTTTATTTCTCATTTCTATTCTAAATCAATTCTTGGCTACTTTTCTATTTCGAGAAATAGAAAAATTAGTGGATTATCAAATGAATTTTGTTCTTTTTTAATTCCGTGGAACAAAAAACAGAAAAATAAAGAACTTAGAACAAAAACAAACGGACCCTAATCTTCTTGAGAAAATCAATTGTGTTCCATGCATACTTCCTCGATCTCGGCCAACCACTTGCTCATTCGATCTACAAAGATGATGATGGCCTTTTGCTTGCCATCTCCGCATTTGTTCGCGTCATCTCCTTTGCAAAAGCACTCATTCTGTCTCAATCACTCAGGCTATGGCCATTGTGGATGAGCCGACGCGTCGTGTCCTTTGCCAAAGCGTTCATTGTGTCTCAATCACTCAGGCTATGGCCATTGTGGATGAGCCATCGCCGCAAGGATAGTGTTTCTTGGCATTGCCGACGTGATTTGAACGGTCCGATGAGAAATTCTGGAAGATTCCCAGCAGAGACAGTGGTGTAGGAACGACAATCTTCACGGCAGCCCTTTGTGGTAGCAATCCGGAGGCCGCCACTGTGGTTGGTAGCGGCGGTGGTTGACGGCGGCGGATGGCTAGTTAAAGTTACCGTGGCTGGCGGTCCTTTAAAAGACACAGGTACGGCAGTGGTCCAAGTAAGAATTCTGGCATGTCTTTGGTTTTTCCTATAATATTTTTTATGTACTAACAAAATATGGGTCATTATCATGGTTCAAATGATTTTTTTTTTTGGATTGTTACAATTGTCTCGTGATATTGATGGCGTTTGATTCGCTGATCTCAAATGCCCATACAAATTGCGCCAAAGCATGGGATGAAGCAGAAGAGACAAGAGCTACAGTTGGAGGGAACATTTTTCGGCGTTAAATGCTTGGCTCCTACTCTACGCAAGCGTATAACTTATATAAGTTTAATCCATTCTAGAGCCTCCGCAGTACCATATCACTATCGCGCACGAGTCATATCAAATACAAAGAATTCCGATCCTAGAAAAGACCGATGACAATTACAAGTCTTAGCCATTCCGCTAGCAGCCAATGTGTGATAGAAAAGTTATCCAATCAATTATAAACTTATTGTACATATATCAATTCAGTTCTAAATTTTTCAAATTTGTCAATTTAATCCTAAACTTTTATGATATAATCATTTCGATCGATTTTCTTAAGAAATTTCCAACATATGACGATTCAGTCATTGCCAGTTGTCTTGTATGGCATACCGCTCTATTAGAAATTTACAATGAAAATTGACCGAAAGGACTACATCATAATTTTGTGCAAAGGTTTAAAATTAAATTGACAAAATTGAAAGGTTCGTGATTGAATTAATATCTGACAACCAATTTAGAATTGATTGGACAATTTCCCCAATATTTGACGTTTGTACCTGACTTCAAAAATTTGTACTCAATCTATATTGAAATGGATGATTCCATTACTAGTTAGATTGTCCGACTTGAAAACTTGAGCTAATAATTGAAGAGAGACCATATGAACATTGATATATATATATAGATAAATCTCATACAAACTATAACTCGATATATATAGACCGGGCCCGCCACTGTAGTGAGTGAAAGCTTGAGCATTCAAAAGGAACTCGCATTTGAAACATTAGCCTATCATCATAACTCAAATGAAATTATTTAATGACATCAAAGTTTTCATTCCTCTTTTGCTTTCTTTAAATTTCTCAATCTTTCCTTCTGGTGCTGGAAGGGGGGATGGACCATAACGTAAAAAGGACCGTAAAAAGAGGTCGCACGGAGCACGGTCCCTTCGTCTCGTGCCTAGTCCACATGCGATTGGTATGGCGTGGCGTACCGAACGATTCCGATTCCTGTGGTGTTGGTCGCTGTCATGTGGTCGTTCCCGTCCCCCTGTCCGAGCTTGCCATCTTCGGGAGGTCAGATCTTTGGGAAGATCCTGCGATCTATGGATTGTTGCTTTCTGCGCATGCGATCCGGAGAAAAAATTCCATTCTAGATCTTCGCTGTTTTTGCTGATTTTCTCTTTCTATTTTAATGCGGAGGAATAATTGAGCGCTCGTTACATGTTCGCTCGGGAGATGGCATTATGTGCTGTATAATGACGTCTGAACAAGTCCGAGGTCATAATCAATGGAGGAAAAAAAACTCATGATTAGGGGAGGGAAAATTATCCTGACTAGTCCTGGACTTATTATACTTTAGCCCTAAACTTTTTATTTCGCAAATTCAGTCATAAACGTTTGCATGAAATTCCAATATAGTTATTCTGGCCAACTTTCGTCGGAAATAGCCGATGTGGTGATCTTGTCATCTTATGCGGCACGTGAAACGTCCTACGCGGTATGTTCCAATGTAGTTGTAAATTTTTCGATTTTGCCAAATTAGAGATTTTTGGCGAAAATTGATCGGAATGACTACATCGGAACTTTAAGCAGAAGTTTAGAACTAAATTGAGAAAATTGAAAAATTTATGACAAAATTAACATTTGTATAATAGACTTAGGATTAATTGGACAATTTCCCACGATTTGGTATGTTGAAGATGAGCAACCGTTGTTGGCGGGTTCCAATGACCTTATACATCATCCTTAATAGCTAATCAAGGCTTGCCTTCACTTGAATCAAATGGTTCGGCCAAGTGGCCTTCACGCGTGATCTGATCGATTTGATCCTCTAGAATTCACATTTTTCCCTATCCAAAACAAATGGAATTAAATTGTGTCAAGCCATTTGCAAGTACGATCATTTGAGATGTACTTGCTTTATTTTAATTCGAGTTGAGCTCAAGTTATAATGATTGATTTTAATTCGAGTTGAGCTCGAGTTATAATAAAGTATTTTATTGAGTGAAGTTGGAGTATGCCAATGCCAAGCTCATCAAGCCTAATTGAATTTCCATAATTCTTTTCCAACGATTTATATACACACATATGAAAGTACTAAAATTTTTCACAGTAAACCCACATTTAATTAAATGTTGGGATGATGTTCAAGCTTATCAAGCCATTCGCCCAGATTCATTGTATCTTGTTATGATAGAGTTGGGAATCTCAATTTTTCACTCAGGTCTAGTTGGAGCATAGATTTTACTACTCAATTGAGCTCGAGTCAAGTTTTGAGCATTGTACCTAGATTAGGCGAATCTAGCTCCAGCTCGGCAATTGTTGGCTTGACTCAACTTGATTATACCCCCTACCAAACAAATACAAACGTCCAAGGCTTGGATGATTTTGTTTTCAGTCAGAATCAATGGTTTACACACAAACTTAGGAACCTAGGATTACCGCAAGCCTATGTTTGGGAATGATGGAAAGAAATGGTAGGTAACGAAATGTCAAATTCATTGAAATCCATTGCAACCAACATTTTAACGACCTCTCCAAATTGGAGAGAAAAAGGGCACTGGTGAATTGGAGACTTAAATGAGCACATGACAATTTTGACCTTTCCTTTTTCACAAAATTACAAAGAAAAAGAATTGTAAAAGATCACAAATTATGTCTATCTTAATACATTTCTCTTAAATTTTTTTGCTAACATGAAAAACTCTCTAAGTATATCATTTATGACATATTTACCCCAAACATTTTCCTGCAACACAAAAAATCTCAAACTTGTATTCGTGTGATATATTTAACCCCCCATCAATGTTAAGTCAAATGATCTTTTTAGTTAAAACGATGTCGTTTTTGTTTTTCTTAAGTCACATAGGTGCCATTATCAACATGGTTTGCCTTCTGTTGTCCATGAAAGAAAATTTTTAATAGTGGTCATTGACGGAATATTGACATGAGTTAAATGCATCGCACATATACAAGTTTATGATTTTTTTATCACAAAAAAAGAAAAGAAAAGATTCTAACATAAAAGTGTGTCAAAATAGGCATAGTTTGGAAATTTTTTCCATCCCTATTTCTGATGGAGGGTCAAATTTGTCATTTTATTTTTTGGTTGGTTGCAAGTGTCAAATTTGTTAGTCGCTTGGACAAAAAAAAATATTTTTGAAATAAAAATACTTTTTCAAATCCCCATCATTTTCTTGGCCTTCACTTTCAAGTCTCAACCAATCATAAACACCATCAAAGGACCAATCAAGACATGGTCCAAATCGCACACGAAATGACTCTTGCCACTATTCCAAACATGTGGGGAAACCTAGGTGGAAAACCAAGATCATTTTACGAAATTCTCCAAATCAGTCTCGCGTTTTCTCGGGTAGTTATTGATTTGATTGATCCTCAGGAGAAGGATCCTAGAAATCTTTGTACTTGTTAGCATAGTACAATCCTGACTAATCATCCGAAAATCACGCCCTAATAAAAGGACTTCTAGATCTATCAAAGACGGAGAATGTACAAGTCAAGTTCTATCAAATTTTGTTGGGCGTTAAAGATACCTTGCAAGCAATTCATAGAAAATTACCGATTTAAAGTGGTTATTACTTCATGTCTAGTGATGAGTTGCTTGCGCCTGAATATAAAGTCGATGTGGACTTAACATACATGTCTTAACACATAACATATTCAGGTTTTTGAATTTGAATTTTGAAATCTTTTGGCATGGTATCAAAGTTCGAGTAGAGTCTCGCTCCCTAGTGAATATCTCGAGGAGCATCATGACTTCCGTTCTCCCTCTCTCTCTCTCTTTTCGTTGAACAGGTGATATAAAGGATTAGGTCTCTGGAAATAAATGGGCCTAGATTGGATTCTGAAGTATCATTCATGCTTTCTGCCATGTACGTACGATTGGTCCAAATACGCAGGTTCAAATCTCCGTTAGAGAGAGAGAGGGAGGGAGAGATCTGAGGTGAAATGCAATCGAGCAAAAGCATTTATTGAAATTCTTGTCTTGGACGCTGGACAAAATCCAAATCCCAGAAGGGAGATCCAATTGTGCAGATCTCCCATAAATAGTTGAACAGTTTAATTTCCACGAGATTTATTTCAAATATTTTCGTGAATATAAAAATATTTTTCGTTTTTTCATTTTTGTAAGTGATATAAAGAATTATTTTTTGAGAATTTATTTTTCATATCATTCATTTTTCGTCAAAACAAACATCTTCGAATTGAATAAAAAGTAATAAAGTTAGCACTGGTGACTTGTACATATATTGAATGAAGAATGATGGACATGAGAAAGATTCAAAACTGACTTTTCATACTAATGAACAAGGAATGCTCGTGCAAACGGGTCAGTGTGATTATCATGGATAATGTCGACACGCGAAGCCCTTTGGTCAACATGTAAAAATGGGAAGGGAAGGGACACTATTATCTTTCTCTTTGCTCAAATAATGGGAGCTTGGACAGATGAACGTATGTGTTGTTGAGGTCAATTGATGTTTAATTGTCTAAGTGGCTCTAATATCTTAACATACACGAACTAAGCGCAAGGTCAGCGACGACAATTCAATCCGAACTCATCGAAATAAAATCCACGCCGCCCTGGTCGTAGAAGGACAATCAAAGCCCACAATTAACGGAGCTTTTATGGTGCAATGGGGCCACATGTATCGACCTACGCATCGGGTGGGGCAAGGATGGATCTGATTTGCATAATATAAATTTTTATAAAAGGCGAACCGCGAGTGCCTATTTTCATTGTTTAATAGCAATCTCTCCTTAATTTCTAGAAGTGTTGAAAATTGGAACGGCACTAGCATTTGAAAAGAATGGAATGACCAATGTGAAACGAGAGGGGAGAATCCGCACGCCCAAATTTAATTTCACTAAAGTTGGAAGTCTTGCCCTTATTAAAAGAACGTACGAGGCTGTTTTGCCAACAATTTCAACCGAAACATGGGCCGCGGACTTTTTGGGATTGGGCCTACATTGACAATTTGAGCCGACTTTTATACCTTTGATTCTTCCGTTGACGCCAGCGCCACCTGAAGAAGGAGAAAGCTCCCGTTCACACCGGACTGAACTCGGAAGACCTGCAGTTCCAGCGATGTAGCAAGTCTCGATTCTCTCTCCGTCTCTCGTGACGTCGAACGCTGAGGCGCGTCATTTTCTTGCGATGTCCCGATCGAGCTAGCCGAGTCGAATCATTCGATACGGACGGTTCGAGCGAAGGCCGTCGAAACATGCATGGTCTTATAGGAGGGAGCGTGGCAAAAAGCCAGAGAGCGAGTCTGGAAAACAGGAGGAAAAACTGCTGCATCGATTCGGCGATGCATCGACGACCGTGCTTCTCGTCCATGTTCTGTAGAGAGACTGATGCACGCGCTCTTTGGATGAAGTTTGGATGAGATGTTCGAGACGAGAGAATGGGTCTGCGTAGGCTTCGTTGTGTCCCTGTTGCTGATTCAAAAACGAAATTTGGTGCTGGTACGTAAAATTGTGTTATATATTGTGAGATAGCTATTTGGACTCTACTCCAGTCGAATCCCGAGATCTCAGTTACATCGTGCTTTTCCCGATTCGAATTCTCATCGGCAATATAGCTTGTGCTTGGACTCCGGCTTGTTGGGATTGCCGTCATGCCATTGACAGGGAGATGAACGTTGAATCACTTCTCGCACCATGAAACGAAAGAGAAAAGGGAAGAAAGTTGCAGTTCCATGAAGAACAAAAGAGTGGAAATAAAAAAGGCAATGCACCAGCCGGGAATCGAACCCGGGTCTGTACCGTGGCAGGGTACTATTCTACCACTAGACCACTGGTGCCGGATGAACCGTATTTTCTCACTTAAGATTTATATTTAATAATAAGTGTTTTCTAGCCTTCGCTACCTCTTCCATGTTTCATAAGCGAAAAAGGGAATGGAGAAATCTTGAAATAACTCTAATTTATATGAAAAAAAAACATCATTCTATAATATGTGCAATGGAAATTTAAAATTTCACAAGCACATCACTTGCCGTGTAATTGAGCAACACAAAAACTTAGTGAACCTTCTTAACATATATAGAAAGAGAGCAATATGCAAATATTACGGTTTCATCCGGTTTGGTCACCATGGGTAGCCACTCGTTCGAGCTTCTCATCCTGGACAATGCAAAGGTCTCGACATCATAGGTCTCCCTCATTTCTTACTCTCTCGTGTATAACTTACGAGAGCATGATACAAAAATGAGTTGATCTCTTTCAAAGAAATTGCGATGTTATATTCATTTGAACCACATGTACAGTGACAATGATGCCGTGGAGCTAGTTTTTCCGGGTTTCAATGTTCTTCATCATTAATCACAAAAGTATATGACGAATTTATTCCTCTGGCGGCTACATTTAACTCTCATTGTTAATACATGAGTTTCCAATCTTTTCCGTTGGAAAAAGAAAATAATAATAATCAGTAGCCTGACTGCGGGCTTTCGGGCATCACTTCACGGCCCATGACCCGAAAACCCGCAAGGCTATCCGGGTGCCCCGCCCATTCGCAGCTCTCAAATGCTTTCTTCCTGCCAACGCTTCTTCTCTTCTTTTCCCTCCAAAAAGAAAAATTGCAGAGAAATCCTCCAAGTTCGCCTTCCGAATTCTCCATCGTCTCTCTCCCCGTCGATCTCTCCCCAAGGCAACGTCTCCATTCACGTCTTCTTCAACATGCACAAATCTGCAGGTACCTCTCTCTCTCTCTCTCTCTCTCTCTCTCTCGTTTCAAGAAAAGACTAACCCTAACCCTAGCGTTGCCCGCAGCCAACCCTTTCAAGAAGACCCGCCGCTTCGCCGACTTCTACGCCGAGTGGTTTGACGCCCTCGAGCGCACCCTCCTCCCGCTCCTCCGTGACTCCTTGTCCTCCTCCTCCTCCTCCTCCTCCACCTCGGTCCAGTTATCCGCTGCCGTCCACGCCCTCCACTGCCACCTCCAGTCCTACTACTCCGCCCTCAACCTCGCCGCGTCCTCCTCCTCCGCCGACCAGCTCCCTCGGCTGCTCTGCCCTCCGTGGCGCAACTCCCTCGAGAGGCCCTTCCTCTTCCTCGGCGACCTCCACCCTTACGTCTTCACCACCCTCCTCCGCTCACTCCTCGAGAACGACGGCGACGATAGCGATGATGAAGGCGCTGGTGTCTTTCTTGAAGACGACTGCAACCAGCTCTCGGGCAGGCCGTGGCAGGTATTGACAGCGTGGAAGAACCCTAGCAAGCACACCATATCCCGAATGGAGCAGATCGAGTGCGGGGTCCGGTTGATGGTGCCGGCGCTGTGGGACCGGGCCAAGGCCGAGCAGGCCCACTTTGCGGACCGAGTGGCTGATCAGTGGACGAGAGCGTCCGGCAAAAAGAAGAAGGAGACGACGGCCACGGTCGGGAAGGCCGCAGCGGCGGCGGCACAGGGCTTGGCGGGCGTTTTCCTGGACGCCAACAGGCTGAGGAAGAGCGTGCTCGCGGATATAATGAGCGCAACGAACCTGTACCAGGCGGGTCTGTTTCTTGAAGCTTTGGCCCAATTTCTTGTTGGGTTGAGAGACCCGGAATTGCTGGAGAAGTTCCAGCATTGCCCGGTGAAGATGCGTTGATGAGGATTTTCCTAAATTTAGGGTTTATTTAATCTTCATTTTCTTTATGGAGGATTTGAAGAGGATTTATCTTTTTGCATGGGGGACTTCGTCGTTGCGAAATGATGGGAGTGAGAATGTGAGAGGTATGTCATCATCATCTCTAACCCTACCGTTGAATTAACTTGCATTTCATGGCCCTCTCCCCCAAAAAGAAAACCCGCTTCTCCTTCTTTTTGCGCTGAGAATTCATTATATGGTATTTTTGGGAGGAGGGGAGCGGCGATTCAAAACATACAGAAGAAAATGGATAGCCGTCTGTAACGTAATCTTGAAGTTTTCCAAATGGTTGCTGCAATACATGCTAATCGACTTAACAGCTTTCATCTTGATATTTTTGTGTGTGTCAATGGCAGGGAGAAGAAGGCCGACAGCTATAATGTCCCGATCGAGTGTTCGTTGCACCTGATGTTATGAACCTTTTCGATTGGAGGCCTTGGATTGCCAATTAATATAGCGTGAGCTCGCGATTTCCCCCCGAATCGATTCAAATTTAGTAGTGACTTTTGGTTTGTGACCTTGCTTTTCCATTTCTTTCGTGGGAAAATGCTTGCCTCCTAGAAGTCTAGGAAGGGACTGATGCAGTGTAAATTCCTAGTTCTTGCTTCGCAATGTTCGATCAGGTCAATGAACGAGTGTCATTCCCTGGGCTTGGTTAGTCTTTTCGTCCCTCTCTTTGTTGCTGAGGTAGAGACAATCCAGGAAAACAATACAGGAAGAGCCCAAACCAGGACACATATCTGTTGGGCCCAAACCCAAAACTGTTTATGCATCGTTCGAAGATATTGAGAAATGAAACATTAGGAGAAGACTGAATAGTTACAATTTTATATACAGCTGTTTCTAGCAAATAAAGAGCTTCGAGTTATCCAACAAGATCGTCGGACCACATGGTTTCATGTATTCTAGGGTGCCGATGAATCAAAACTAGATGGATTGGTCGGAAAGTAAGCAGAATCTATTCGTTGAAGCCAATGAGACTGACGAAATATATGGGAACTGATGTCAACTTGGAGTTTAATATCCTATCCACAGTATCGTCGTTATCTGCAAGGATGGTCACTCATTACAAGAACGTGCAAATGTCGAACCGTGGACACGGTAAGTATACTCACTGTATGATGCACAATAAACAAGAACAACGCAGTGCCCCGTACATACTAAAAAGAGAGGGTTTGAATCTGAGACTCCAGCTCATTTTTGGCAAATACGATGAAACATATCCTAACGGATGCATTAATCAGCCACCTGAACAGATTGCTGAATTCCTGAACGGTCTCGACCAACGATGCAGATGACAGCAGCTAATCATACAATAGTCTGCGAGAGCTCGGAGTTGGACTGACACTGAGAAGGAACTGATTCAAATCGTCACGTTGTCAACTTGGAGTTTATTGGCGTGCAAAACTGGGCTCCTTGTCTTGGCACCGCGTCTCACCAGAGTCAGATTCGTGCTTTATCCAAAACTATTGACAGATTTAAGGCAAGAAAAAACGAGTTATAAAAGGAAAGCTCTGACAGATTCGAGCGTACAGAAATGAATGACGATGTGGATGTCCCGATAATGATTCCTAGAAATAGCGCCTGCTTAGTTCCCACCTTCCCCCAAATATGGCAGCATATGCCCCAAAAGCCTAGGTTCTTATCATCATTCGAACCATAGTAAAGTCTAAGAGTGGGTTAGATTTTCTCTAATATTGATACTTGGCAATGGCTTTCAAGGCCAAGTACTTCTCAAGCCCGATGAGATGGGAAGGTTTTCCTAGAAGCAACTACCCTTGAAAGAATGCGCAATAGCTCATTGGTCAAGCCCTCTTGTAAGAAATTGTATTTTGATTGAGTTATTGTTATCTCGATAAAGCCATCTAGAATTAATTGACAAGAGGTCAATGATTACGTGAATTGCTTAAACAATCCCAATTAGCCCCTCTCATGGAATTTAAAAGGTAACATCAGCATAGCTGACTGTTTAAATAAGAAGTGGTATTATAGATCATTCTGATGATAATTATATTCATTATACTGCGAATTAAATTATCATTTGATTAAGGAATTTACACAAGCAGTTTTATCCACCCTTTATTTGAGAGGTAGGCTGCTTCTGTAAATTTTGTTTTACACTAGAGATGTATGCTATAGGGGTATAAATGGTTTGGTTCGGTTCGGTTTTTTTGAAAAACCAAACCGGACTGAATTGATAAGGAATTTATTGAACCGAATCGAAATCCGATCCGAACAAAATCGAACCGAATCGAAATCTCGGTTCCGTTCGGTTTTTACTTTTGTATTTGTATTTCTCCCTACATATACCCCTTTCTATAAATTTTTTATTTTTTAAATTGATTTTGTAATTAATTTTTATTCTTTTTATTTTCTTTTATTCCTTTTTCTTTCTTCTTCTTCTTCTTCTTCTTCATTGGCCGGTCGCCGGCCGTCGGGTTGGCCACCAGCCCTCGGGCCGGCAATTGGCCAATGAAGAAGAAGAAGAAGAAAAAAAAAAAAAAAAAGATTTTATTTTTTTAAATTAAAAAAATAAAAAGGAAAAACTTTAGATTTTATCGGTTTGGTTCGGTTAACCGAACCGATAAAAACCGAACCGGTTAAAAAAGTTTCGGTTTTTAATGAGAACTGAATCGAATAAGAAACAAACTGAAAAAAAACTGCATTTATATTGCTTAATGGTTCATACGTTTTTACTCCATTTAAATTGCTTAAAGAGAAATGTTGCTAATGCGAAGCAACAGCTTCTAAAAGCTTTCACTAAACTATGCCTACCGACCCCTACTTTCTAGATCAATGCACTTTGTGGAAGCTATTACCTGTGTAGTAGTAGCTATTGTAGCGCAAAACGCGCGCAGCGCATGCTGGTGATAGTTATTATTTCACGGAAATATCAGTTGTAGTAGTTAGCAAGTACAACGTCCAGAAAGGGGGCTCTCTCAATCTATCTCAAGTCCTGATTTTCTGGGTAACTCGGAAAGTATGCGATCCTTTTGCTGTAATGACTACATAGAAAAACCTGTAGATGTACCGTAACACCTGGAGCAGGAGACTCAGACAACATAATTTATCATAATCGCGGGCGCACATTACAAGATTGCATGCACTTGAACAGGCAAGTTGACAAATTATTAAAGTGCAAATTATCGTGATAAGCCCAAAGCTGTCCTGGCCATTAATTATCTCAACTGCATTGAGTAATAATATTCTCGAGATGGTGTTCTTGATGCTCGATTCACATTTGGCCTATATTATCAACTTCTTGTTATCCGTGATCTCTCTCTCTCTCTCTCTCTCTCTCTCTCTCTCTCTCGACACACGACACGCACACACACAATCATAAACATGAGCAGAGTAGATATCGATATATATTTCAGACGACAGAAGCTGTCCACGTTGCTTGCTCGAAGCAAATATTCGTTAGATGGTTTTTTAAATTCTTGGACTTCTCTGCTGCAGTGGTGCATGCACGGCCATGTGATCTATGTATCTGAATGCTGAGCCTCTAGACTAAAAGTGAAAACGAAGGCATACTCAATTTGCACATGATTAAGGTCTTCACGGTGGTAATGATGAAGGCATCCTGGCTAGCACATAATTGAGTTCGCTCGTCAATGATAATGATCGCCCGAGGACGCTGAATTGGCCCTAATAAATTCATAGCTTTCAGATATCGAGCATGAAGAGTGACCAAGTAAATAAGAGTGAAGGGAAAGAGAACGAAAATTGTTGAAATTAATGGTATTAATAGCTCAACATAAGTTCATGCATTTCTTCTTCAACCTTCGGCATTAATAAACGATTTAATGGTTGCATTCCTTCAGCCCTTGTGCATCAGTCTTGGAACAGTTTTATGGATGAATTAATTGAAGTGTTAATGAACACATTTCTTGAGCCTCGATGCAGCAGCTTTGCAGCAATTTTGTGACGCATTTATGAACGAATTAATGGATGGACGTGTTAAGGAACGAATTCTTTCATCTTCATGCAACATATTTTACTTGCATTAAGGGACGTGTTAATGATGGATCTTCTAGAGTCTCCTTGCAACAATTCTCCAATAATCTTTAGCTTACGAAAATGATTTTCTTTTGAGTCTTCTTTAATTTGTGGCAGATAGAGTTATCCACAAATAAGAATTCCTCTTTGGAAAAACACTCCTCCAAGTGTGCCAATTTCTAAAGTGTTTTATAGAGTCCTATTTATATAATGTTAATACAAACGGGTTCAAGGTGTTATATCTTGGGAGGCATAGTTCATGAAACTACTTAACACAATTGGCAGGAACTAATCGCCTTAAGGATATTCAGTTAGCTAAATCTCACCTCCTGTTTAATTTCCTATAAATTTTATTACAATCAAACAGTTTTGTATTTGGGTTGTGATTCAACATCTTTATATGTAAAGATTATACAAACATTGGCTTGATCATTATTATAATATTGTTATCATTTTCTCAGATTTATTTTTCTGGTTCCAACAAACAAAGTTACGTAATTTTTTTTAATACGCGAATATTATTTTTTCTTCCGGTGTGTGAAAATTATTTTCAATAATCTTAAGGCAATTAATCATTTTTTTCTTACAGTTTGTAGTATTTATCAGAAAATCAAGATGGCTAATAACAATCAAGTATCAAATGATGTCCGAAACAATTTTGGAGACGTTCCCATGGTCGTTTTGACCATCGTTGGTGGAGAGGTTCATACCTTGGGGCCTGGTGTTGTGGCAGCAAATATTGTGAGCCTTTGGGCCGAGACCATTTATGGTGGTGCGGGTACAAGTCGCTTGATTGACATACCTGAGACTATTTTTCAAAACAACGGGTCCAATTTCTAGAGGGATGGTTCAATAGGCTTTGCTTAGTTTGATGTTACCACATCCAATAACACCGAATGAGATCTGGAAAAATTCATCGGTGTGGGCTTTAAGCAATGGTAGCAGAAAATGTTCTATTATTTGACCACGCTAAATCTGATCAAGTACTTATTGGAGATGTGCCCGATAATTAGTCCAAATGAGCAATATGTCACTACCCTTAGGGTGTTGGAGGCTTGGAAGCACGGGGACTTCCTATGCTGAAATTATATCGTTAATTATTTGGTAAATTCTCTTTATAATGTTTATTGTAACATTAGAACTGCTAAACAACTACGAGAGACCTTAGAAAAGAAATATAAAACTGAGAATGCAGGCATTGAGAAATTTGTGGATGCCAAATTTTTGGTTTTAAAAATGGTGGATTCTAAATTTGTTATGAATCAGATTCAAGAATTGCAAATAATTTTAAACAACATCTTTATTGAGGAAATGTTACATAGTGAGTAATTCCAAGTGGCAATTATTGAGAAGCTGCCTCTAGGTTGGTCAGACTTCAAAAATTATTTGAAGCACAAACGGAAGGAGATAAGCCTTGAAGATCTCATTATGTGCCTCAGAATTGAAGAGGACAACAAAAGGAATGCAAACCCTCCTATTAAACCAAAGGCTAACATTGTGGAGTCCTCAACTTCTAAACAAAATGTGAGAATGAAGAAATCTTTTCAAGGAAAAGACAGGCAAAAGGAACGATCCACAAAACTCCAAGGGATGTGTTTTATTTACAATAAGCTTGGCTATCGTGCTAATGATTGCAAGAAGTGCCTGAACAAAGGCAAGACACCTAAATTTGACAAAGCATGAAGATAGTGAGAAACTGACTGTTGTGATGGTGTCTGAGGTATCATTACCGTTGAACAATACTGATTATTGGTTAGACACAAGTGCCACAAATCACATTTGTGTGAAAAATACATGTTCTCCTTTTATGAGAAGGCTGAAGAAGAAGGGAAGCTCTACATGGCTAACTCTATATCGGCAAAAGGTGATTTTGAAGTTCACCTTTGGCAAAGAAATTACCCTGTTAACTGTGCTGCATGTACCTAAAATCCGAAAGAATCTTATTTTTGGCTCCATACTTGTCAAGAAGGATTTTAAAATTATTTTTGAGTATGACAAGTTTGTGTTTTTTAAAGGGAGATGTATGTGGGGAGATGGTACTTGTATAATGATCTATTCAAAGCCAATGTGGCTGTCATTAATGTAAACTCGAAATTTTAGTACCCAAAGACTATTAATAAAGAGAAGTGTTTAGTTTATACTGTTTGTTTCCTTTTTATTTATTTATGGCATAGTAGATTAGGACACATAAACTATGGTATGATGAAAATGATAGCAGACTTAGGGCTAATTCCAAGGTTTGACTTGGATGCCCATTACAAATGTGAGACTTGTGTTGAGGCTGAATTTGCTAAGAAACCTTTTAAATCAGTTGAAAAAACAAGTGAAACTTTACAATTAATCCATAGTGATTTATGTGATTTAAAATTTATAAAAAGTAGAGGAGGAAAGAAGTACTTCATCACCTTTGTGGATGATTATATGTGGTTTTGCTATGTTAATCTGTTAAATGGCAAAGATGAGGCTATAAGCATGTTTATCAAGTATAAAAATGAGGTCAATAATTAACTTGATAAACTAATCAAAGTGCTTGAGTCTGAAGGAGGAGAACACAATTCTATCAATTTAAAGGAGCTATGCACTAGTTTAGGGATAATTCTCCATATAATTGCACCTTATACTCCACAGTAAAATGGAATTGCTGAACGGAAAAATAAAACTTTAATAGAAATGGCTAATGCCATACTCTTAAGTTTGGGTTTACCTCAAAACCTGTGTGGGGAGGCAGTTCTAATTGCGAACTATATTCTTAATAAAATATCTCATAAAAAGACAGGTAAAACTCCATATGATTTATGGAATGGAATGTTGCCATCCTATAACTTTTTGAAAGTGTGGGGTGAATAGCTAATGTAGCAATTCCTTCTCCTAAACAAACTCGGTTGGGACTTAAAACGTTAGATTGTATATTTATTGGTTATGCTCAAAATAGTAGCGCATACAAATTTTGGTTCATAAATTTGATAATGTGGAAATTCGTGTCAATACTATCTTAGAGTAAAGGGATGCTGAGTTCTTTGAGAATATAATCCTGCAAAAATAAATTAGGGTGAACCATTTCAGAAGAGATTTAGAAAATTAGAATCTGAAAAAGATGAAGTTGAGGCCATAGAAGTCAAACTTCATGGGAGCACGAAGTCACGAATTGAAAAATCTTTTGGACATGACTTTTGGCATACATGTTAGAATGTGAGCCTCAAACTTTTCATGAGGTAATGTCAACTTCAGATGCTCCTTATTAGAAAGAAACTGTTGACAATGAAATTGATTCTATCCTAAGTAACCACACTTGGGAATTAGTTGATCTTCCATCAGGAAAAAAACTAATTGGATGTGAATGGATATTTAAAAAGAAACGTAAAGCTGATGGTTCCATAGATAAATATAAAGCATGACTTGTTGCCAAAGGATTTAGACAAAGAGAGGGTTTAGACTATTTTGATACTTATTCACCAGTAATGAGACTAACGTCAGTTAAGATGTTGATTGTTATAGCTTCGCTATACAATTTGCAAGTACATTAGATGAATGTGAACACTACATTCTTGAATGGTGATCTTGATGGGGAGATTTATATGAAACAACCTGAAGGATTCAAGGTTAAAAGATGAGCACAAAGTGTGCAGACTTGTTAAATCATTATATGGACTTAAATAAGCTCCTAAATAATAGCATGAGAAGTTTGACCATGTGATGATACAACATGGGTATAAAATCAATAAGTGTGACAAATGTGTATATATTAAATCCACATCAATTGGATGTGTACTCATTTGTTTATATGTTGATGACTTGCTAATTCTTGGAGATAACATTGAGGTTATCAAAAGTAGCAAAAATGTACTCAAGAAGAACATTAAGATGAAAGACTTCGATGTTGCGAATGTTATACTCCGCATCAAAATTTAAGAAATTTTGATGGTTAATACAATCTCATTACATTGAAAAGATAATTGAGAGGTTCAAATGGTTCGACATTAAAGATGAGAATAATCCCTATTTTCCACACCTAACTTTATGAAAGAATATTGGAGATAGTATCGAACAACTAGAGTATTCTCAAGTAATCGATAGCATCATGTACATCATGAACTACACTAGATCGAATATAGCATACTCAATGGGAAAACGAGTAGATATACCGGTAATCTTGGTCACGGGCATTGGAATGCTCTATTGAGAGTGTTAGGTTATTTAAAACAAACCAAAAACTATGTTCTACAATATGGAAAATATTTTGCTGTTTTGGAAGGCTATTGTGATGCTAA
Organism: Eucalyptus grandis; assembly: GCF_016545825.1. Classification (NCBI taxonomy): domain Eukaryota; kingdom Viridiplantae; phylum Streptophyta; class Magnoliopsida; order Myrtales; family Myrtaceae; genus Eucalyptus; species Eucalyptus grandis. Next base: position 32,210,566 of record NC_052615.1, on the reverse strand, counting down.
TTGGATTTTGGATTCTAATGAATTGAAATCAACTAGCGGATATGTGTTCATACTAGGAGGTGCCGCAGTATCTTGAAAATTTTCAAAGCAAACTCTAATAGCACACTTCACGATGGAATTGGAGTTTGTTACTTTGGATAAAACTACTAAAGAAACAGAGTGGCTAAAGCTACTAAAGAAACAGAGTGGCTTCGGTAGTTTTTAAAGTATGTTCCGTTGTGGCTAAAATATTACTTGCGATATGCATTTACTGTAACAATCAAGCAGTGATCGCAATGATACACAATGTAATATATAACGGTAAGTCTAGACATATTCATCGTAGACATAATACCATAAGGCAGTTGCTTTTGAATGAAGTAATTTCTTTAGATTTTGTAAAGTTAAAAAAAAAAAAAAAAAAAAAAAAAAAAAAAAACTACTGCGGATCTGCTGACAAAATGTTGGTTAAGAGAGCAGGTAAACTACACATCAAAAGGAATGGGGTTAACAACCATAATTAAATAAAAAAGATTTCAAGGTGGAAACCTAACAACACAAATTTTGGATACTTTAGTGTAAACACCTTCCCCCACTCCTGTGATGTAATAGTGATTCCTACAGCGTTTTAAGGGCATGCTTTGCGTTTAATGATTCTTATAGCTTGGATTTTAAAATCCTAGTTAGGTAAGATAGGATACCTTTTATAAAAATGCACCTATATGTGTGGAGCTGGCCAACTCTATGAAAATCTTTAAAGGCTAGATTTTCTAAAGCACACATGAATCCCGAGAGATTCAAAGTCAAAAGAATGAACACAATTAAGAACCAATCTTGATTCGGCAATACTCTGTGTGAGATTTATTGTTTAAGTTTACATCAACAAAAAGTGATTCAAACCTCGGGCTTTTCGGGCTGTCCATGTTGGTACGGTGCGCGGGTTCCCTAGGTCACGAAAAAAAAAAAAAACAAAGAGTGATTCAAAGCTTAGTCTATCGACTAGTTTAGTAAGTCCGATAGACTTTCACTTCACTAAATAAGGTTCAAAGTGAAAGTTACCTATCTTGATGCAATTTATCCCCACAAACACACTTGGAATTCTTTGAGTAAGAAAAAAAATTGTTTTGTCAAGCCATTAAAGTGGGGGATTGTTGAAATTAATGGTATTAATGGCTTAACATAAGTTGACGCATTTCTTCTTCAACCTTCGGCATTAATGGATGATTTAATGAATGTTCCTTCAGCCCTCTTGCATAGTCTTAGAATAGTTTTGTGGACGAATTATTTGAATCATTAATGGACGCATTTCTTCAACCCCGTTGCAATAGTTTGGCAGCAGTTTTGTGACGTATTTATAGACGAATTAATGGATGGATGCATTAAGAAATGAATTCCTTCATCTTCGTGCATCGGGTTTTATTTGCATTAAGAGACGTGTTAATGACGGATCTTCTAGATTCTCTCCGCAACAATTGTCAGATAATCTTCAGCTTACGAAGATGATTATCTTTTGAGTCTTCCTTAATTCGTGGCAAATAGAGTCATTCAAAAATAAGAATTCCTCTTTAGAAAAACACTTCTCTAAGTGTGTCGGTTTCTAGAAATGTTCAATAGAGTCATGTTTGTATAGTGTTAATACTAATCGGTTCGGAGTATTGTATCTTGGGAGGCATAGTTCGTAAAGCCGCCTAACACCGTTGGCAGGAACTAATCACTTTAAAGAGATTTGGTTAGCCGTACCTCATCTCCTATTTAATTTCCTATAAATTTTATTACAATCAAATGGCTTTATATTTGGATTGTGATTTAGCATCTTTATATGTAAAGATTATGTAAACATTGGCTTGATCATTATCATATTATTGTTATCATTTTCTCATATTTATTTTTCTGGTTCCAATAAATAGAGTTACGTATTTTTTCAATACGTGAATATTATTTTTTCTTTCAATATGTGAAAATTATTTTTCAACAAAAATTACGACAAAACTAGATTTGCAAGGATTATCTTTTGAGTTTCCTAGGCATCTCAATCGTAGATTACAGGTTGTCAAGCAACAGTTGATAACCAAACCACAACAATAAGAGAATTAAAGATTTTGAGGGAACGATGAGATATAATAATAATTATAACATGATAATCTAATGATAGTATAAAAAGTCAGAGGTTTTAAGTCAAGTCTTTTCTGACCAAAAAAAAAAAAGTCAAGTCTTTATATTCCCCCCTTTATTTACTTATGATATCATATTTATTGTCACATATCCTAAGCTTTCATCATTCTATAAGTTTTCCCCATAAATGAGAGAGGGTATATGTAAAAGATATGTGATGTAATTTTCTAATCACTCAGGGTTTATTTAAAGGGACTTTTACTTTTAACTTTCGACATTTTGCAAATCTCGAGACCATGCGCGCTTTGACCAGTTCAACTTTGAAGCACCCAAAGCTTTCATAGTAGGTTATTATAGATACGGAGGTCTACCTACAAATTCTTCACGACTTTTTTCCAGAAATCTGAATGACGTTTCGAGTTTCAGTGGGAAAGTGAGACGTTACTTTCGACTTCAATAAGTCTCAGACTTTTTGAATGACCGATGGCACGGTCTGACCTTAAATTATCAAATGAGCATATGCCTAATGCCGCTCGTGCATGACCGGGAGAGCAGAGTAATTATCATCCTTTTTCCACGCACTCATCTTGCCATCGATGCCAACTTGCTGCCTCGTCGTTTAAAGCAAGCACTCTTTCTCTCTCTCTCTCTCTCTCGTCTTGTCACCACCCCCATGTGATTCACATAGCTGGACATTGACCTCAATGAACGTGGTGGTTGCTCCCTTGGACTCTCGAGCTATTAAACTAGGATGCACGTGGAGCTTAAAGCTTCGTCGCCAAGTGCTTGGATTCTTGCGCTCTAAACTAAACCCTAATCCCCTGTACATTGCCAAGGCTCGGAAACATTATTGGGGTAGATGGAATTCGACAAGAGAGCCATCTTCCATTGACTCGTATTGTTTTGTCATTTTACTCGGTTTGAGCATATGACAAGTGGTGGAACTACCGACAGGATCGGGGAACAATGACTTTCTTAGTCTTCTGAATTTGATATTCTGTAATTTATGTATGTTGTCGTGCTTATGAATATCTGTGTAGGACGCGACGTTTTCGTCCTGGGGTCCTCCGCACAACCCTTTCGTATTCATGATGTTGTTGCGACATTAACAGACGACGAGCTACCTTACAACCTAGAGAAAAGAAATAATGCCAGTTAGGCTAGAAGGATGTCCAAAAGGTAAGGCTGTACACGAAAGCAATGAAAACCAAACGATAGGTGGCAATGTTGACTAGTAAAGCGATTGATACGACTTGGCTTGAAATTGCACTATAGATTTAATTTGGTATCGTTTGGGGCGGCGGAGGAGGAGGAGATATTTAGAACTTTGTAAAAAAGATCTGTGTGGAGGGATCGGACAGTGATGCAAGACTAGAGAACATATGATCATGAGACTCGACCGTGTAAAGTGTCTTGGGTTTGCATTTAGGGTTAATAGCTAATGCACATACATTTGCCACCATTACTATGTCCCTGCACTTATGGGAGAGGTTTAGCCACAACCCTCGCCACTTGGGAAACAATTATAAGTGATTGAACATGACACCTGTCATGATAACGTAAAAATATTAAAATAGACCCATTTTGCATAGACCACCACGCTTATCATATGAGAAGGGGGAGATGAGGGGGTTTGAATTCCCATTTTCTCGGAAGGATTAGGGTAGGGACGATTTAGTTTCATATATGAGTTTCGACTCACACACTTTATAAGGAGATAGAGTAAAAGTTTGAGAGTGAGAGTTAAAATAAGAATAAATTATGATCTACTAAAAAATAAAAAAACGTCGTTTTGGCCAACGGCCATTTAATGTGCAGGCCACATTAGGAGAACGTCATGGTCAATGTCTATAGTGAGAATTGGGATGTTATGTTACTTTCGGTGTCTGATGATTATAAAAGAAACGTGTCAGTTGCCGTCATGACTCAAGAAGTGGGTGTATGTCTTTATGACATTGACTAAGGAGGCTTGTGCTCGTGCAAACCTAACTCGTAGAAAACACTTCTCCATCCGAAAAAAATAATATAGGAAGCATCTGGAGAAGTAACTTTTATACATGGGTCCAGCCTTTCTCGTGTGAAATTGGGGAATCGAAGGTGTGCAAAGAACTACGGAAAGATACCGGGCGTGAGTGTTGGAATTGACTTAGCGGCCAAGCATTATATCTCGCGATGTCATTGATGACGATTGAGTGAACGTATGTCACCGTTCGCCAATTGCTCGCCTTCTCAAGTTTCCCTTTCGATTTTCAATCCTGGCTTGTTCTCTTGGGAAAGATAGATATGCAAGTTAAACGAAGCATGTTTGTCCTCCTAAACAAGTGGATTTTGAACTGTATGTTGATTGATTGATGATTGAAAGATACACATGTATTCGTTTTCAATGACAACGTGCTTTAAGTCCACTTGCTAAAAAGTAGACGTTCATTCTAAACTCTGATATTCTTCTGCAGATGCTTTAATTTCTACATAATAATCTCTGAACATTATCCTTCTAATCGTTTTTTATTCTCCATTTTATCTTGTTAAAATTGCAAACACTATTTGTATCGATTCTTGTTAGAATAAATCATCAGAGCATCCAAAATGCCAAATACTTCTTTTCCTTATGAAAATCATTCATCAATACCAAGTTATTGTTTGACAAGTTACAATCACGTTTAAAAATTCTTTAGAACATGCATATCTTTTATCTAAATAAATAGATATTTGCAGTCAGGCCAAAAAAAAAGATATATTTACATATACTTTTTATTCATCCAAACATCCCCATTCTTTAAATCTCTAAGAAGTCCATATTTTTTTAACAAATTCGACGAAATGAATGGCCAACACTCTCGCTCAAAAGAAGCCGACCTCCATGGTGACATTGCTACCGGCACTTTTCAGTTTTCAGTAGTGAAATCAAGGAATCGAACTTTCAATTAAAATAATTGTTCGACCAAAAAAGAAAAATCAAATAATTGAGTTTTTTCTGACCAAAAAGAGAAAAAAGAAAAAACACGCCCCCATTTGTCAATGATGCCTCATCATTGCGTCCGTACCATTTTCCCCAGTCGGCGAGCATCAATAATGGGAGTTTACTTTTTACCGTTTACCGCCCCAGCGGGTAATCCCGGCATCTTCTCCGCTGCCTTTCCATTCCTGGCAATCTCAGACCGAATTTTCCCGGAAAAGTTTCAAAAAGGCTCAGGGAAAGAGAGAGAGAGAGAGAGAGAGAGAAAGAAGCAAAGGGGCCTTTGTCGGGCCCCACCGCGCCTCTTTGGGGAGTGCAGTCCTAGTCAGCTCCAAGTCAAGAAAACCGTGGCGAGGAAAAAGGTGAAGGGCAGGGCAGGGCGGGCGGGCGGGAACGTCGTCGTCGCCGTCGTCGTCGTCGTCGCCGTCGTCGTCGTCGTCGTCGTCGGGTCCCCATCTTAAAGTGTCCGCGCCACGTCAGCACGGTCGCTTTCCGTCATTGGGTCGCGGGTACCGATGGCTTGAAGTACTGGTGTGAAGGATGGTGGGCCCCGGGGGCTTGTTTTGTCGTCAACGGTCTGGACAGAAGCGGGTCGCAACCCGTGTCCGGTCCGAGGTGGTTTTTCCGACCGACTTTTCGTTATAGAAGCCGTGACCCTTTTTCTGGCATCTTCGCGGTGCTCTCTCCGTTAGGGTCGCATCGAATTGACGTCCTTGTAATTTTATTTAAAGAGAAGAAGACGTATGGATTTTCATATCGCCTGTCGATTAGATCTTTTGTACTTTTGTCCTTTCTCATTAATATTATTACATTCACCAAAAAAAAAAATTTATTTCAAAGGACCGATTTTTACCATTTCATTAATCATTTGGAATAGACTCATTGAATGGTTTCTTCTTATTTTCTTGTTTCTTTGAATCTTTCAAGATTGATCGAGAGATAGACTTCAGTATAGTGAGCGAGAGAAATCATATGGAGTGCTGGTCGGTCACTAATAAGGTCTAACCAAATCGAATAGGCACACAAAACTCAACTTGGCTCGAATTTTTAAGGCTCGACATGCTGCCCGAGCTCGATTGAGCCCAATTTTTCGAGTCAAATACTTGGCTCGACTTAATCGATTAATAAGTCTTACTTCAGAACTTGAATCTAAACTAAGTTTTGAGAGGAAAAGCTCTAAAATTGAGGATAGGTATTGCGCTTAATGTACGTTTAGTATGCTCGTCTTTCAGCCAAAATGAACACACTAGCTAACTTCTATTGTCCCCGGGTTCACATGCGAGAATGGTAGGGCCTCCAGGCTTTCCTTTCCACCGGTGCAGACAAACGACATCGGTACGATCGTCGACGTCAATTATTTCATCCAACATGGACGATTCAACTTGTCTTCGTGCGTTTCTCCCATCATGTTTTTGACAGCACGCGACGTTTACATGTGAAAAGGAGAATAGAGTCGACGGACGAAATTTGCTGGGACAGTACGAGTGCGCAGAATTGGGGAAGCATCTTCTCGCCCGTCCCTGCTTTGAAAAACCACTTCGAAAACCGACAAATGTGGAATTTGGTAGTCTGGAAGTGTTCTAGACCGTCGAATTCGATTCGTTTTCACTTGTCGAAGCATTCATGGTTCAGGCGAGGGTTTTACGAGACAAGAACAACGAAGGGTAGGTTGTCCTAAATTGATGAGTCACTAGATCGAACAAGCCGGCCACCAGGTATTTCAATTTCACCGCCAACCTCCCTCCCTTGTTTGAGCTCGATTCGATTCGATTCGATTCGATTCGATTCGATTGTACAACGTTGTCTTGTTGCAAACGATATTTCGGTGTGTTTCATGTGATCTTCGCATTTATAGTACTTGAAATATGACTTCGCATGGTACTTAAATATTCTAACATTATCAAACACTTGAAATAATTCATATCATATGTAAAGTGAGAAGAGAAGTATTAACTTTTCTTTCAAAAAATTATCTGTGCAATAGGTTGAGGCGTCAGAGGATATCCGCTCTTGAAATTAGAGACCACTTGTTCGAATCCTACAAACTACATGCAAAGCCCGTGCGCACAGGCCGAAGGTCCCAGCTTCATCAGATGATGGGACTTGCAGGATGTTTCATGGATTTTTCCGGTAGTTGGATCCACACGTCCACTCCACTTGACTATTCAAAAGGAAGTGAACGGAATAAATTATATCAGGGAACTATAGTTGGCTGCCTACTGTTCATATGGAAAATCCCCTTCAACCAACGTTTTGATGATAAAAAAAAAAAAATACAGGAAATGTGAAAAGAAGAGAATAATATTTTTCTCAAACCAATCCTGGGTACGTGCGCTCAGCTACGCATGTTCTCGAGTGGGTGTCGATTCGTTTGGTAAAGACCAGGAGAACGTCAGGTGCTTTCCAAGAGAATGAAGCCCATCGTCACCCTCTCTTTTGATTTGCCCATGGAGATGATTCAGCATATCTTCCTTGATTCATCATCTCTCTCGAAATTACGTAATATCACGGAAGTGTAGGTGAATCCTTTTATAATCTTCGCAAAATCACATCAATATCAATTACAACCAATAATGATCAATCGGTAATGTGCACAATGAGAAGTAGACAATCCCAAGAAATGTGGAGAATCAATAAAGATTTGAAAAAAATTCTCCTAATTATCTTCATTTTATACTAGTATCATTGAGCTATGCTATGGTTTACTTATTTTATTTTATTTTATTTTGCCTAATAGAAATTCTATCTAAATGTTCGGCACCAGCATTTGGAACTTTTATAAAGTCGTATGCGAAACAGTATTATGATTTATGATGGAAATGAGGAAAAAAAGTTATCAAGCAAGTTACGAAAGCTGAGAAAATAGAACATAAATTGAATGTCCAATAAGGACAGAGACCTCCAATTCGCAGAGATCAATGTCCTTATCTCGAGGATATTTTGAGTTCTTAAGAAAGAGGGGAAAGTTAGAGTATGGGAATTATGTTTATGTAGCACCTCCGGATATATTAAAAACATGATTTTCATTCATTTTAAGCAATTCATTTCTACTATTTGTTTACTTACTGTGACTAATAAAAAACTCATATATATATATTGAAATTTTTGCAAGCGAGGAAGGCTTCGTGATGACTAAGGAAGCACATAAATTCAAGCAAGCATGCGTTGAAAACTAATGGCGGTCCAAATTCAAACCACGAAATTCGGTTCCATACCTTTTTGCACGTAATCTCCAATTAAAAATTTGAAAAAAATGTACCTTTTTTTCGAATTCAATCGAAGATTCCTGGGAGACCGGTGAACAACGTCGGCAAGGAACCAGGAAAAAAACGACCAACCGTATCTGGGCCCCACCGATCCCCTGTACCTTTTCCTTTGACAGAAGTAATTGGAGCCATGAAACCCTAATCACCATCCGATTCGTCTAGAAGGGGAGGAAAATTTATAAAACACTTTTATTTTAAATCCAAAATCTTGCACTTTTTTCGCACCCACATGATACCCTTTGATCTGGTCAAGATACAAATCCACCGCCACACACAAGATTTTTTTTTTTAATTTTATGAGTTTTTTAGTGACTATAATTGTCAACGTGGCTTTGCTTGTTCAAAGAAGAAACTAGATAAGTCATATTAAGACCAGTTCACATTCAGAACTGTCGTAATTCTTCCGGGTTTTTAATGCACCTATTTAGAGACTCTCAGAACATATAGATTCTCAATTAAACACAAGATTAATCTTAGGCGTACCCATTCTCCCTAGCTCTCCGACTTCTACGCTTTCTTTTTAAATTCTTATCCAGTATTATATTAAAATTAAAAATAATTCATTAAAAAAAGCATTTGAGTCGCTCTAGCTGATGTATTCTCATTTATGGTTAGGAAGGAGAAGAAATAAATATGTAGAAAACGGTTGGAAGGAAGCTGGAAAATAGGGGTAGGGGCCGGGAGGGGGCCGGGACGCCAGCACGGATGGCGGGACACGTGGCACGGAACACGAGATCCGTGCGGCTCCAGCCGTAGAAAAGCAGAACCGCTTTTATACCGCGCTGATTCTCCCACGTGACCCGCCCCTCCTCTTTCTGCCTGCCACTGTTTTCTTATCAGCGGCTCCTGCTTGCCGCAAATAATTTAACCGCTTCTTTTTCTTTTCCTTTTTTTCGTAAGAAAAAAATATAGCGAATCGGTGGAAAAATAGGGATTTTTCCTGAATTAGTGCTGAGAAAAGGTTTTTTCGATTCTTTTTTTTTTTTAATCTCTTGGGAAGGTCCGAAATCAAAGCTCACTCAGAAAAAAAATTGAATATCAGGAACACATGTTAAGCCGTTAAAAATTCTTTAGTTTGGGGGACTGTTAAATCGTGAAAGAGAAAAAGTACCATAGAAAAGGCTTTGATTAGACGTATCGAAGCGGTCGAAGAGGTGCAAAGGCCCACCACACGTTAAATGCAAAGAACCTTACCCTTTCCAAACCCTGCTAAAGGAAAAAAAGACAAGAAAAAATGCTACGTACGAAATCATAGACGAACGTGACGATAGAAGAGATCTTAAAATAATTCCGATTTCCGATTTCATAGATCTCCCGTGAACTCTGAAAATTCAATCGTTCTCCCATAATCATTCAATCCAATCACAATTTTCCTTCCTTCGTAAGTTTACATTTTCCAATTTTTTTTTTTAAATTTCGAACAATCTTAAAATAATTCGATTTCCGATTTCATAGATCTCCTGTGAACTCTGAAAATTCAATCGTTCTCCCGCAATCATTCAATCCAATCACAATTTTCCTTCCTTCGTAAGTTTACATTTTCCAAATTTTTTTTTTTTTTTTCTAAATTTCTGCACGAACACCGAGCGCATCCCCTTTTTCCCGATGTGATAATCTCCCCCTGTTGACGAAATCAGGCAGGAGGGACCGTGTAAAGTGAAAACGGTGGAAGGAAACGGCGACGGAATCGGCGGACGTCGGCGGCCCGTATCGCCTCGCCGATCGACCGTTGACAGCTGGGCATTGGTTGTGAGGGGGGGCCGACAGCGGCGCGATCGCTGGGTCATCTCGAGCGCACGGGCCCCGCGCTGACACGTGGCCACGTCACCCCCCGGATTTGCGTTCCGGGGCGAGCGTGGGTCAGCGTCGTCCCATATTATTCACCTCCACGTATTTCCGACGGCATCCCGCGAGTACTTCCGAAAAACCAACAGCAGCACCTCCCTCGATTACACAAAAAAAGAAGAAGAAAAAGAATATTTATTTTCGTATGTAATTTAAAAAAAAATTTTTTAGAAAGGGGGAAAATACTCCCGGTTCGATTGAACGACCGAGCAGCTTGCCTTGGACCGCACGTCTTCCTCGCCCAACTGAAACCCGAAAAAGTTCTCTATAAATGCCCTTCCGCCTCTCGCCCCACAATCCTTCTCTCTCCCTCTCTCTCTCTCTCTTCCTGCGTTTCTTCGACATTCTCGCGCTCCGCGGCTCGCGCGCTTCGCTTAGGGTTTCGGCGGTTTCTCCCTCCTCGCCGGGTGCAGTTTCCGGCCGTCTTCCTCGCTCGCTCGTTGGAACCCCGCGCGGAATTTTCCGGCGGCGAGTACTCCCCGAGGGGCCCGACGCTCGACGCGGGCGTTTCGTCGTTCGAGGTCCTTGGCTCCCCGTGTTACGTGCGAGACGTGTTCCCCGTCGTTTGCGGTTAGATTCGTTCGCCCATAGTTGCTAAGTCGTCAATTCCTTGAAAAAAATGCGTCCCCGTCGGATGTTTTGGCCCTTTTTTTTGCGCCTTCCGGTGATGTTTCGCGTTCATGAATTTGGTGTTTTCTTTTCTTTTTTCGGAGACGATACATGCGAACCGCGAGTGAGCTTTGTTTTTTGTTTATTTATTTTTTCGCTCTTGGTGTGCGGAAATTGGAGGATCCTGCGGCTTTTGTCCGACGTCGTTGTTTTTGTCTCCGTTCGGCGTCTTCGGTTCTTGCTTTTTTTTTTTTTTTTTTTTTTTTTGCCCTTTTCGCGTGGATTGGAGAGGAAGTTATCAGGCGTTAGGTTCGCGCAAGCTGTCGGCTCTAGGATTTCTTGAATCGGTGGCGTCGGATTTCTACATGGCTCTTGGTTTTGGGTCCCCTCGATGAGGCGTTTGACTTTGCGTGTGAATAGTATTCACGACTTGTCCTTTTATTTTTATTTTTATTTTCTTTCGGTTTCATATGTGATGTCTTCTGTATATTTTATACAGATGCTGATTTGGCGAGGTTTTTCTCGTCAATATTTCTTTTTTTTCTTCCTCTTTTGGCTTCTTGTTGCTGTAATCCGGGAGAGAGTCGTGTCTGAGTCTCGGAGCATGTCTAAATCGCTTTACTACGATGTAACCGGCGGAAAAGAACCGGTCCCGCGACCTTTTAAGTGGGGAAAAGTCTTACGTCTTGTTTTGTCTGATTCCAAGACCCCTTTTTTTTGTAATGAGTGTGGCGAGTAGAAGTTTCTTTCTTTCTTTTTTTTCCTTTTTCCTTTTTGAACTTTTTTTGGTTGAGTGTGCCGGTGTAAAATGGGAATAAGATCGTTGAAAACCCCGAAACGTGGATAGGTTTTTTTCTCAATACACTCAGGAATTTGTTTGGGTGAAAGTCCACATTTCGATCATGTGGGTATCTATTATTTTTTGTAATGGCATCTTGTTAGATCGTTTATATCACGTCAAGAATCTTCTATCATCATTAACTCTAATACCGTGTTAGAAGTGACTTATGATTCATTGAATCCAAATTTTCATGAAAAAACATGTGGGCATAGTTTTGTTGTTTTTTCTACCATAACAATTAATTGTTTCTGGGTTTTCTGTGGTAACTTTGGTAGTTGCGGTGTCTTTTTCACAGCCTTGAATTCGTTCTTTTCCTTTTCTATTTTTTATTGAGCCACCATCATATTATATAGACATGTGTTGCTTAATGTTTACTTGGCATTTGTCTAAGGCCGCAGAGACCCACAGCATATAGCTCCCCTTTGTTTAATGTTGGTTGAAGTTGTGATTCTGAGTGCGAACGTGTGGGTTCTTGTTATTTGTTTTTGAAAAGGAACGGTATACATGTGCTAAGCGCTTTGGGTTGTGAAATAAACTATATGTTGATGTCTGCATCACTATCTGTCTTTCATATCTCGAATGCGTGAAACGGTCAATGATCCTCGAGAGGTCATTCCTTTAATTTTAGCTGGAAATTTGGTTTGTATTGTGCATATTAAATTGTATAAAATGGTCCACATCTTTTCAGCCTTTGTATAGATGAACTTCCCCACTTTTGGGTGGGAGATCATAGAAAAAAGATATGCATTTATCTGATAAGAGATATTGTAATTGGGGTATGTTTTAGAACAGATCATGAAATCATGACAATGATGTTCTTCATATTTATAAGGATTATAAATATTGTGTGCCACTGATATCCCAGTTTTCTAATCAAGTCAATGCATTTGTTAAAGTCATCTGTTAACATTCATTTGCTTGTTAAGATGATCATTGGCTGCAATCATGATCTAAGAGGGTGCAGAAATCCATACATTGCACAAGTGGGTGGAAAATCACTTACTATAAAATCATCCATGAGTTGTTAATCAAACTTGTACATTTGGTCTAGTTATTTCACTTCGATGTCGAATTCTTTTCTCAAATCCTTGTCGTGTATTTATTTTTACTTATTTTTTAAGTTTTTGGCCAACTACTCATTGAATTATTATTTGCCCCTTCAGTGATTTTGGGAAGGAGCAGATTCTTACACCTGAGATTTGGAAGCGATTCACTCCATCCTTCTGATGTACTTCTCCATGCTGATGCTTAATCTTTTGCTATAAATGTTGTTTGGCTTTAGAGATGAGAAGGTAATCTATCCCTCTCTGAAGTAGCAGCATTTTTCTTTGCATTTTTCACTCTGAATGGAGTTGTGATTACTCGAACTTGTTACCAGTTCTCAGGAAGCCTATGCTTAATGGACTGCTCACCCAACAGCAGCAGCGATAAGAAGACTCTGAAGCGGTGGTTCTTTATAGACAAAAGGGTTGGGTAAAGAAAACAGGGTTACAGGTGCCTAGATCTCCATTCTGACCAAGTGGCTGTTTAAAGAATTCGTTTTGGTTTAGAGTATATATATATACCGTAGCAAGAAATCTGGATCCAATGGAAATGAAGCCTAATCATGCTTCTCCTGTTCTTACCGATCCTGCTCCTGTTACCAAGTCAAGGCTTGGCATCCGCTCCAGCTTGTTGCCACAGCATGGAGCACCTTTTTCCTCGAGCAGGCACATAATGATTCCGAGGAGAAAGCCTGGAATACTAGATGATGTCCGTTCCAATGGCTGGCTCGATGCCATGAAAGCATCCTCTCCCCCTCGCAAAAAGCTTGTCAGGGATTTCACTTTTGAAGCTGCTGCAGATGACTCCGATGCTGCTTATGTGTCCTGGATGGTATGTTTTCTTTCTCAAATGACTAGTTGAGATGTGTCATTCTTCTTATGTCATGTATAGATAAAGAAAAGCCTTAAGCGGTACAGCTTCATATATATCCTTCTATTTTGTGTCACTGAATTGTGATTTCTTTCCTTATTTTTGCCTTTTTATGTCCTGATTGCGTCTTTCGGGTGATTGTGCAGCTTAAGCATCCATCAGCTCTCAATTCTTTTGAGCAAATAATTGAGCAGGCTAAGAACAAGAAGATAGCAATGTTTCTGGACTATGATGGTGTTCTGTCACCAATTGTTGATGACCCAGATTGTGCACTAATGTCTGATGATGTAAGCAGACAATATATTTGCCTCTGCAAATGCCCATCTTTGCACATTTACTTACGTTGAACCATATAAATTTCTTTTCAGATGCGTGTAGCTGTAAAGAATGTTGCAGATCACTTTCCTACTGCAATTATCAGTGGAAGGAGTCGTGACAAGGTGATCGACAAACTTCTTTTGAACACAGCTTGATGTTTCTTTTTGGTACATCTGTTCAGCCACACTTATAAACTTGAGGTCTGACTTGCCTTGATTTACAGGTTTACGATTTGGTAGGACTAACTGAACTTTACTATGCTGGTAGTCATGGAATGGACATTATGGGCCCTGTCAACAGCAGTGTGTCCAATGACCACCCGAGCTGTGTTAAATCAACTGACCAACAGGTAAGGTGTTTCTTTGGCAGAGCTTTATTGTTGTTGTTCTCTCCAAGTGCACTGCTTAGGTAGTGAAACTATATGTTATTTCCGATCTGCTTTCCTTACCAAGCCTCCAATTCCATGACGTAACTAACATGGATGCTTGCCATGGCAGGGCAAGGAGGTAAATCTCTTCCAGCCCGCTAGAGAATTTTTACCCGTGATTGATGAGGTACAACAATTGTTCCTCCTGTAATTATTAGTCTTTTTTCTTTTTTTTTGGTAAAAAGTTGAAGAAAAAGGAGACATACTTTCCTGTAATTATTATTGTTTCGAATAGCTGTTTCTTTTATTTCTGATTGGTGATCTTTAATGTGTTTATACAGGTTTTTAGAACCCTTGTCGAGAACACAAAGGGTATCAAAGGCGCAAAAGTTGAGAATCACAAGTTTTGTGCCTCTGTACATTATCGTAATGTAGATGAAAAGGTAGGGGAATGTTTTGGACTTCAGATTGTTTATATAAGTTTGGCTGGATGCATATTGATGGTATCTCTTTTTCTTTAATTTGACTTCAGAATTGGCCAGTTATTGCTCAGTGTGTTCATGATATTTTGAAAGAGTATCCCCGTTTGCGGTTAACACATGGACGGAAGGTACTATTGGTGGACCTTAGGAGGCTCATTCTGTTTCCTTTTTCCTCTTGACATTTGTTTTACACTATTATGACGCCGCCTTTTGACAGTCGTGTTACTTATTCCAGGTTTTAGAGGTCCGTCCAGTGATTGACTGGAACAAGGGAAAGGCAGTTGAGTTTTTGCTTGATTCTCTTGGTACTGAGCCATTTTACCATTGTTACCGCGTTTCTCCTTTTGTGGTTTTGTGTAAGCATTTGGCCTCATCTCAATTACTACCCTGTTGTCGCAGGGCTGAGTGACACTGAAGATGTGCTTCCGATCTACATTGGGGACGACAAGACAGATGAAGATGCATTTAAGGTAACAAAAGGACGTCCTTTATCCTCTCCCAGTGTGAACATGGACTGTTCTAAGAGCCTGATCTCAGCCCGATATTCATTTTGTTAGGTGCTGCGAGAAGGGAATTTTGGTTTTGGTATTCTAGTATCTTCAACACCTAAGGAAACTAGTGCTGTTTACTCACTCAAGGATCCATCAGAGGTGCATATATCAGTTATCGTTGAAGTTACTCTTTTAACGAATGTTGCATCTTTTCCTGCATTAGTCTGATTTCGTGGGATTCTTCTTTTGGAAAACTTCAGGTCATGGAATTTTTGAAGTCCCTGGGTAATTGGAAGAAGACCGAAGAAGCGGGGAAATGATTGAGAATCAAAGGCACCTCAACAAGTATACTGCAGAAAGCCAGATCAGATCAAGGCTCTTGTGTTGTTGTTTTTTTTTTTTTTTTTTTTTTTCTGCTTACAATAAAGCGAGGCCTTCTGCTTGCGATTTTTCTCTTCTGGGCAACCTAGTGGTAATTATTTTTTCGTCTGAAGGTTTTCCCATTGCTCTGCACGTGTTCCATTGGCCGAGCGGATGGTCAGTTCATTTCTTAGTCTAGTCAAGTACTAATTATCGAGACAGACGATGCCGAGGGAATCGCATGTGGATGGTCGTGGTTTTTACTAGTTCATAGCTGTGTATTCCTGTCTTTGAAGGGGTCAGTCTGTTCTTTTGAGTCTCTCCTGAGTTCTGTGATTATGTAAAGAGCAACGGATGATCGTAATTTAATTCAGAAAGAAAAGCTGTACTTTTTAAGCGACTTTCGGACAAAACAATTACGGCGACGAAGAGGAGGATGAGTTTTTACGACTATGACTCGGCTTGTAGAATCAAATGTGGCAATCGATGCAACAGATTGTGAGCGGACGTTTGAACGAGCCGGTCATCACTCGGCATCCTAGCCGAGTCAATATGGATCCCGAAGGTAGTACACAGGAAACCTCGGCTTGATTGTTCTGGTTTTGGAACACGAGCATGTGGTAATCCATGCGAGGTGGTTGGAGGCCCATTGTGTGTTTTTTCGTGCGTTTGGTCGGGACTCGCATGAGAACGCTGGGCGGACGTGTCTTCCTCGATTTCATCGACCAAGTTGTCGTTCATGGTTTCGTTTGCGGCATGACACTGTCGACACCGCCCCGAAAATAAAATCCATTATGATAACAAGAACCCCCATAGAAGAATTCTAACCCCAAGAGCATTTTAGGTGAATTTCCGATATAGATGTATGAGAACCTTGAAATGAACCCAACTATTTCATGGTAACGATATGCTGGGGAAGGTGCACAAACCTGGAAACGGGAGATAGCTAATTGGGTTAAAATTGGAATTCTTGGCATCTTCAATCCGAATATGGCCGATCATATCACGAAAATATCATTGTATCATTTATTTTGATATACATATATCTATCATTTAATTCAATTCAAAAGTATATCTAGCGAGCCAATTTCATGGAGATTCGCAATCCTTTTCGGATAATTTGCTGACTCTATTTTTATCCTTTGTCTTAATGTCGCGATGAACTAAAATTAAGTTTGAGACCAATTGGAGTTCAGACATTGGATGGGAGCGAATGGAGCGCCCCAAACCGGCATCCATACCATTCACCATGCCTATCGCATTCGATGATTTTGTAGCTGCGAGGGCATACCCAGGTGGGAGTGGATCCGAAGAGGTCGTCGTCTTTCGAAAGCCCCCGCATTGCAAAGCATCTGTCATCCGGTGGACCATCCTAGGCAATCCCCAAATTTATTATTATTTTGTCATCATCATTATTATCTCAATCTAATTTCGACGATCAAAATGAAAATAAGAAGAGGGGATAATCAAATTGCCACCTCCTTCCTCAAGATAAATTCCAAGCTATCTCCTCCGACTCGCAACACTCGCTCAGCTCCGGAAGCTGAAGAAGAAGAAGAAGAAGAAGAAGAAGAAGAAGAAGAAGATGTCGCTCTCCTTGCGATCTCCGCCTTCTTCGACTCTCTCCTCCGCTTCCTCCTCCTCCTCCTCTCTCCACGTAACCTCTTCTTCTTTCTGCGCATTCGCACGATACTCCATGGGGAAAATGCTTTGAGCGGTGTGTATTTACATGCAGGACGGGAAGCTGAGGCTGCTCGCTCGATCCGCCTCGCCGAAGCTCGCGTTCCGCTCCCGGCCGCCGCTCCCTCGAATCCGAGCCTCCTCCAACTCCTCCTCCTCCTCCTCCTCGCTCGATACCGGTATTCTTCCAATCCGCTCTTCGGCTCAGTGCGGCTCCTTCGGGCGTCGCGATCGACGTTCTTGTGTTTGACGATTGATTGATTGATTGATTGATTGATTGATCTTCCGTTTCGTTTTTGGAAGGCTTGAGCACTGAGTTGGATGCGGTGTCCAGTTTCAGCGAGATCGTCCCCGATACCGTCATCTTCGATGACTTCGAGAAGTAATCGAAGCGAAAATCCTCTTTCTGCACTGGCATTATCGCGATGCGCGATGGCAAAAGCAAAATCCCGTTTTTCTCTTTTGCATCGAAAAAGTTTCGAGCTTGATCGTGGCCGATTATCATTCGCAATCGCTCCGGTTTTTCAGGTTCCCTCCTACCGCTGCGACCGTCAGCTCCTCGCTCCTCCTGGGGATATGTAGTCTTCCGGATACTATTTTCAGGGTAACGATCTCTTTTTCATTTTGGGGGGAAATTTTCGGACGCTAGTAGGAAGAAGTCCACTCAAGTCTTTTGATTCCCCAATTAAATGCCCCTGTTCGCTGAATGGAGATCATTCTTGTATTCTCGTGCTTAGAATGCCGTCGAAATGGCCTTGGCTGATAGAGGCTGCTATGGGTTGGCGAACAATGAGATGAGGCTGTCCTGTTTTGTCAACAAGGTAGGCGTTTTTTCCCACTCTACCTTGCAGTTCTCAATTCATGATGTGTTATATGACAGGAAAGTTTGGAAAGCAAAAAGAATGAGGGGGAAATTTATATTACTTCCCCTTTGTTTTTCTATGAAGATTGAATGAAGGAGAGAGAGTAAAGTTCACCTTACTGACATTAGTAATTTGCCCCTGAGCTGCATGATCACATAAGTACTGAGGAAAAGAAACCGTGAAAAAGAAAATATTCATCGACTTTCTTGTCCAAAACAGAAAAAGGAAACAAATTAATTTGCTTTAATCAAATATTTATAAGCGACATGTCGGATCTTGTGGGAATTTGCCTTTCCTACCTTTGGTTGGGTGGTTGATGTGAGATTTCTCAATGTAGGCTTTGGTCAATGTTGGAAGTGATTTGGCAAAGCTTGTTCCTGGTAGAGTATCAACAGAAGTGGATGCTCGTCTGGCTTATGACACTCATGGAATTATTCGGAAGGTATTGGCTTCTTTTGTACTCCTTGATCAATAAGCCCGTGATATCCTGATAGCCATAGAGCTACTCTCCACGTGTTGATACGAGTAACTGTCCATATTAGGTTACTGATGGCAGAAGCCCTGTAGAAAAATCGATAAATTAAAAGTCCCTACTAACTGTCTTGCAATTATTTCATATCGAAGAGTTTTTATAATCCAAGCTAGTAAATAATTGAGCTTCCTCTCTAAATGCAGTGTTTTCTGTGTATTTGCACTTAATGATTGATGTTACTCCTATTTTGGCTCATACAGTTGATCTTGCTGCAATGTGTTGCGATGGAGAGTACATTAGAGAGTGTGATGTTGGAGATGAGGCTGACTCCACTTTATCACAGAAGTGGTTATTGTTGAATTCATCGTATACTGCTTGTAAAGAAAAGATTGTTAAAATCTACTTGACGATATTGATCTCCAGTATAAGTAATCAGGTGCCTTGGGCAGCTCTTAGTGGTAAAAATTGGAAATTGGTTGTCCAATCTGATGCCAGCTACATCATACTCATTGCAGGTGCATGACTTGCTAAAGCTGTACGGTGAAGTAGACGTCCCTCCCGAGCGTTTGTTATTTAAAATTCCTTCCACATGGCAAGTAAGTGGCCAGTGCGCGCCTTAGTTGGAATCAGTGGCACTTTACTTTTTAAAGTTAGCTTATGCAAATCTGGCCCTTCTGTGGGCCATTTCTGGGTGTTTATGCAGGGGATAGAGGCCTCAAGATTGCTTGAATCTGAGGGCATACAGACACATTTGACTTTTGTTTACAGGTATATTTGGAAAGGCCTTTTTTGCTACTTCAATTTATTTACTTACCGGGTCAAGCTATGTTGATGTTTATCATCTAGTGTCCTCATTTATACACTAGCTGCACTGGACCTCTGTAAAAGTATAGTGGACTGGCTATCCGGTTTGGCTGCGCATTGGCCCTAAATAGCCGTACTTAAAATGATCAATGACATAAATACACCTAAAGAGATAGTTTTAACATATTAGAGGCTTGTCAGACCCTAAAAGAGAGCCATGGGCTGTACCCACTTGCCTTCAAAATTTTGGGCTGCAGTTTGGTTGAGCCAGGCGCCAATGCCCATAATCAGGGGTAATGGCCTGTTTGAATGTTGACTTGAAAGAGTGCTTGCATTGCAATGTTTAGATAATCGATGGCATGACTAACTATCTAATGCGCGGGAAAAATCTGTGGAAGCACCAGGTTGAATCCATGTACCTAATCGAGTGTGATTGACAAGATTCTCTACACGACTTAATTCTATACTAGCTTTTTGAGTGTGATTACAAGTGTCCATTTTACTTTCAAATCTGAATCATCACCATGTAGTACTTGTTTCCTCGCCCAACATTGGTTTCAGTGACCGTGTTGCAGGTGAATGTGCGGTTCTTTTGCACTGCCTCTAATGTCAGGAGATCATATTGGTGGAGATAGTGGACATGGACTCTGAAATATTTTTAAATTTCTGATGGCGATGTTTTTTTTCTATAGGTGAAAGACACAACTATCGATTTTCCAATGGCTTGCCCAGAGATTTCATTAGTCATACCATCATAGTTGACATTGTTTTACAACATGAAGTGTCCTGCTAGTTTGTCAATGTTTGTCGACTGGCATGGCTCTTTGTGTATAATTTGTGTAGAGAATTGTAAGTACTATTGGCGGACTAGGGCTTGCGATCCAGCTTGATAATAGTTAGGTTCTTTCATTTTGTGTTTGGAAGTTTCACTGCTATTCTGTTCCTTGTTGCTTCGATCTTTTTGCGTATCATTCTATATATGTATGTGTGTGTGTGTGTGTGTGTGTGTGTATTTCCTAGTTTCCTTCTTTCTCTCTCTTTCCTTAAGCTGCCTTAATGTACTAGCCACTGATTATCTGTTCATTTATCTACAGCTTTGCTCAAGCAGCGGCTGCCGCACAAGCCGGCGCTTCTGTCATTCAGATTTTTGTTGGTCGCATTAGGGTAACAGCTTAGCCCTTTGGCTATTTCTCTATAATGATTTTCTGCGTTATTTGTGACATTCCATTTGACGCTTGCATCATCCTCAGGATTGGGCACGCAATCACTCTGGTGACCCAGAAGTGGATGCTGCTTTGGGAAGAGGTGAAGATCCAGGGTTGGCTCTGGTTAGTTGCAAAGCTTTTATTTTTGGTAAAATTAATAAGAGTCCTAGACTCATTTTTGATTGTATTCTATGCCACAACAGGTTTTCTTCAGTTACCCATGCCCACCCAAACTCACTGTTCATGGATATTCTCTTGTCGAAATTCATGATAGCTTTGTGTCTTTTTATAAACTTGTTGGCTTTTAGAAGGTTTAAGGGTTCAACTCTTGTTCAATAGTGTTATGACTTTTCTCTTTAGTTTCTTAGTTGACTACTACGAAAGGTATGGTTGTTTAACTTACGATCTTTTCATGATCTCTTGGAGCTATGGAATTCACGTTAGCCAGAGATCATAGGAGCAATCCGCTTCATGTCTCCTTAGGTGCAGTTTCTGTAATGTTTCTTATACGCGTGCAATTGACATGTGCCAAGGGGAATATAGAGGTGGTTTAAGCTACTACTTGCAAATTGAAAATGCTGGAATTAACATGACTACTCGCTGCGTATCCTTTGCTATGTTCATTAGGATCCTGGCGCTTTAAGCCATCTAATTGTTATGCTCAATCTAAAGCCAAAATAGTTGTGTTTTGTAAAGTGGTTTTGTAAAGTTCATTGCCTTCCTCGATCTACAACCTCTGTCCCTGTCTTTGATCTATTTGAAAAGGATGTCAACTCACAAGGTACACCTTGTAGGAGACATGGTGATCAATTAGCATTGATGGTTTTATTTTGCAGCATTCTGGTACTATTCGATGATGCCTTGGCAGTAGGGGATGTCTGAGCTCCTTTATAGAAGTCCTATGCTGCTACTATTAATTTGCTTCTCTTGTTTGGACACCTGGTTGGACTGCACATTAAGATAGAGAAACATCTAGTTGGAATGCCAGATTAAAGTTCATTTGAAATGAGGGTACTCCATTGCATCAATAATGCGATCAAAGAGTTCTATTTCACAATATTGCTGCAAAATAACTAGTCATGCCTTATCTAGTGATGTACTTCATGCAGGTGACAAAGGCTTATAATTACATCCACAAATATGGGCATAAATCCAAATTGATGGCAGCAGCAGTTAGAAACAAGCAGGATTTGTTCAGTCTGCTAGGGTACTCTCTCTCTCTCTCTACCCCTGCAAAGTTTGTGGCATCATGTTTCTCTTATGCTGATCTTCTTAACAGAATTGGAGTTTCTAATCAGTTTCAATCAAGGAATGTCATTCTCTGATCATGTTTTTCTGTTCTTCCTTTACAGGGTGGACTATATTGTTGCACCATTGAAAGTCTTGCAATCTCTCAAAGAATCGATCACTACTCCAGATGAGAAATACTCTTTTGTTAGGAGGCTGTCACCAGAGTCTGCTGCTACCTACAATTTCTCTGAAGAAGAGGTGCGCTTCAGTTTTACATATTTATTTCCCCCGTGAAAGGTTCTTGATTGCATCAAGTCTGTGTGAGCCCATTTGATTTTAAGGGTAGCCGTTAGATCATGCGAGTTCCATTTTGGAGCCCAATGATCCAATAAGAGCGCGTTTGGTAACCTTTTTGCTTTGATGAACAATTATTGAACATAAATAGTTTTTTCTATTTCTGTTCCTAAGAATAATTTCTGAGTATAAGAACGCGTTTGGTAATTGCAAAAAAATTCTAGGGAATAGAAATGTATTTGGTAAACTTGTATAATTTTGTTGTTTTTTTTTTTTAATTTTTCAATATTTTTATTATATTTTTCATTTTTTACTTTTTTCTTCATTTTGGCCGGTCGCCGAGCGTCGCCGGCCTCCGGTGAGGCCGAGCTCACCTAGCCACCGGCGAGGCTCGAGCCTCGCCGAGGGCCGGCGATGCTCCGACAAGGTCGCGGCTCTCGTTGGCCGGTCATGGCCGAGGCCGGCAACCCAGGACAAAAGGAAGAAGAAGGAAAGAAAAAAGAAGAGAGAAAAATTGTTTCTCGGAATTATTTTTAGGAATAAGAAGCAACTTTTTTATATTTCTTATTTGTTCCAAATCTATTTTCGGGAACAAAAAAATAAATTTTTTGTTTTTTTTTTTTTTTTTGTAAAAAAAGAACAGAAACTTTTGTTCCGGGGAACGAAAACACTTTTTGCCAAATAGGGCCTAAGGGCGCGTTTGGTAATATTTTCGTTTAAAAATTGTTCTCCGAATAGAAATAGACTATTTCTGTTTCGAAAAACAATTTTGAACAGAAGAACGCGTTTGGTAATTGCACAAAATTTTTGTTCCGGGATGGCCAGCCTGGCCCCGGCGAGTCTCGCTAGGCCACCGGCGAGACTTGGCCTTGCCCAAGCGGCACGAGGTCGGCCTCGCCCGGCTTGGCGAGGTCATGCGAGACCGACCTCGCCTAGCCACTGGCAAGGCTCGGTCTCACCGAGCCACCACCAGCGACACTATCCTAGAGGTGGCTTGTCGAGGCCGAGCCTCGCACAGCCACAACGAGGCTTGGGCCGACGAGCCTTGCTATGGCTCGGCTTCTTCGGGGGCCGGTGATGTTTCGGTGAGGTCGCCAACCCTCATCTGGCCGGTTGCCAGCGTTGGCCATGGTAAGGCCGGTGACTGGCAAAAGGAAGAATTTTTTTTTTTTTTACTTCTTGTTTTGTTTCAAATTTGTTCCCGGGAACAAAAAAATAGATTTTTTGTTTCCGAGAACAAAAAAATAGATGATTTTTTGTTTCCGGGAACCAAAAGTATAAATAAACGCGTTTCTGTTCTTTTTTGTTTCTTGGAACAAAAAAATAAAAATTTGTGTTCCGGAGAACAGAAACAATTTTAAACAAACACACCCTAAGTGATCAATGATGCCATAGCTTGCAAACCTGTGGAATGAAAATAAATGTGCGCTGTGAAGGACAGTGGATTTTTGTTAGTTGCTTTGGGTGTGTCCCACTTAGTGTATCTTCGTTCTTAGATCGGAAAGTGCATAATGCAGACCATGCACATACACACTCATGTATGCATGCTTGTTGAATGCTCTTCCTAGCTAAGTGCATGCAGCTAAAGCTACATATCATAAGAAGCTTGCTAAAAACCTTAAAGAAATTATAGGTGTGCTTGCCTACATTTTTTTTCATAATTAGCCTGTAGTGCTACTTCCATATGGACGATTACTGCCTGTTGAGTAAATAAGATAACTATCAGATGCCATTCATCATTGTGATAAATACTCTCTCTCCCGTTTAGAATGTCACTGACTTGATTTGAATGGTGTATATCCTGTTCAGCTTTGTAAGTGGGACCAACTGACCCTTGCCTCAGCTATGGGACCAACTTCTGTGGAACTACTTGCAGCTGGATTGGATGGGTACGTTAATCAGGCCAAGCGAGTCGAGGAGCTCTTCGGCAAGATCTGGCCACCCCCAAATGTATGATTCACCGGTCTGGAATTGCTAAGCGGCTCTTATTTATGAAGAGAACAATTCTGATTCCAACTGCTTTCCATGCTCGACTTTTCCCTTGGATACTTGCATCGGCTCTGGTGGAAAAGAATGTGAAGGTCATCGCCTGATGTTAATGAGTTTTACAGCTATTGACTTCTTTCTCCTTGCTCTAAACCGAACTTGAGTCGTCACCAAACAGTGTAACCTTGGTGTTCCAGGTTTCTGCTTTATCGTGTATTTCTGATTCCGAAAGCTCCTCCCCAAAGACCCATTTTTTTTCAATGCTCGTGGAGCACGACTCGGCTCTCGCATTGTCGCATGCTGTTGGGATGCTAATGAGACTTGTCTTAGCTGCTCTAATATTTCTGGAGAAGCATGCCTAGCAAAAACAAATAACTGAGCGCATAAAATTCTGGCAAAAGATTTTGCCAGAACATGTCAGGAGAATATGTCTTCAGCTGATGATTACTTAGCTGTTAGCTTCAATTAAGCCTGGTCGGCTATACTGTTATGGGTGGAAGTCATGTAGATGAAATCACGCACGACGCTTTTTCTTCGCACACGAAATTCATTGCCCTCGTACCTGAAGTTGGAAACCCTTATGGAATGTAGGCATTAGAGCGAGGAGGGTCCTATTTTCACGTGCTCTGTTTCGGTCGTGCTAAAAGCTATTCAAGCTCATCAAATGATTTTGATGCCTGTGGAATTTGGAGGATCGATAATCTCAATCGTCCCGTGGGACATAATGCGCTGTCCACTCGTTTAAAAGTCGAAGAGCGAAAAGATGGTAAAATGATGACGGCGTTAAACATGTGTAAGCTCCATGCATCTCGGGATGAATCTTTTTGACTCGTGGACCGTATCCCAAGCAAAAACGGACTTTGATTCCCATAATAATTGATTGGTAGAAAGAAAATGATTGGTGCCTTATCCACTTTTTTTTAATAGTTTGCAAATTAATAATTTTTGTACTAACTTACAGATTTTTAATTATAAACATGTGAGCTTGATGCATCTTGGACTGAAGGAATTTGTTGAATCTTTTTTACTTTTAGAATTCTACTATTATGTATCCAAGCAAACGGATTTTGATTCCCGTGATAATTCGGTTGTAAAAAGAAAATGATTGGTGCCTAACCCACTTTTTGTGTTTTTTTATAGTTTGCAATTTAATAATTTTTTGTACTAGCTTACATATTTTTATTTATCCAACTTGCTAATTTTTTTTTGAATTCTTAAGCTCGAGTACACATCCATTATTATTATTGTTGTTGCAAATGAACTGCTTGAATACTGTGTGGCTTATAATTCATGTCCTTATTAACAAGATCACGCATCTCTCAAAAGTGATTATCGTGGGGACTTGAATCTGATTATTGTTTCTTGCGCCAAATAGAATTCATGTCCTTTTTCTTGGTCACTTTACACGTCAATGATCAAAGGCCTAATTCAGAGTGAATCACAAATTCCATCACCTCCTGACAAAATCACATCGAACCTCTGCACTGCATTGAGTTGGTGGAGCCTATGACAAGAAGGCAGATCTATGACTCACGAACAAATCATTATTAAATTATTGATGAGAAAATTATTAATTTTTTTTAAATCTTATTATACTTTTATCAATTCGGTCATAAATATTTCAATTGTGTCAATTAAATTTTAAATCTGTCGACAAAATAATAATTTAGTCACGTTGATCAATTTTGATTAGAAATTACTATTATAAATGCTAATTATTTTACATTATACAATTGACACTAACATGAATAATTCTTTTTAAAAAAAAAAAATTAACTTTTTAATAATTATTTTCTTTATCTTTCTTTTTTTCCTCTACCAATTGCTAGGCTTCAACAACAGTTGTGGACTGGCCATAGACAAGAGTTGACCTCATCAGTCTCAAGTGATACTCGACTTTGCCGGGATCTAAATTTTTTTAGGATTTGGAGTATTTTTTCGGAATTTTCTATTGCCATGATTGATTCCATCCGAATCCCAATCATTCATTAACATCCAAACCCTCGATCGACCCCATTTCACTCCCGCTTACGTACCAACATCTCGATCCCTCTCTCCCCGTTTTTTTCGGGTTCTTTGCCAACCTCGTCAAAAATTTTCTGTGGTGGCAAGAGCATGTGGTGCTGGAAGGCCACCACGTGGCCGCGCATGGGAATAATGCAGGGACAGCAAGCAATCAAGCACTCCTCCATGATTCACCAACATTATTGGGAAGAAAACAAAAGAAAAACGCGAAGTGCTGATTTGGGACGGTAGGCTATCTTGCATCAATTGCCTTGTCCTCTTCCTAATGAAGAGACCAGCGGACCACAAATTCCAACATGTCCCCACGCACCTCGTCAATCAATCTGGTCAAACCATGTGTCAGTGCTGAGTCACCCATGTCCTGTGGCTGTGGCTAAGATCGTGCGTTCGAGTACTATATTCGTGTGGACGGTAAACCGTCGGAGTTGGACATGAATCTGCACATTGAAAATGGCATTGTGGAGTTGATGCTGATGAGAGGGGAGGGGTCACCTTTCGGATAGGAATCGGCAGCTTCCCATCGCTTCTTGTTTACCTTGTTTACTTGCGGGACATGTTCTTTTGCCGAGTCGAGTTCTCCACAGGGATGGTAGAAAAACCTAGGTTGGGATTACGTGTCCCATCTCTCTTTTGCGCTCTCGTATGCACTCCTTTTTGGACCATTGAATCATTCATTCGTAGCCCCGAATCGATCGGCCAATTCGGGTCGCGCTCTCCCTCACGGTATTAGGGGGAAAATTAGTATTTTATTTGCAGTTAGTTACCTTGACGGCTGTGCGCTTTTGCTTCCTTTGATTGAGTTTGAATTGGACTTTTCTCTTTCGCGTTTTCTTAAACGTGTGGTTTATACTAGTCCATTGTTCGCACCCTCCAACCTCTTCCTCCTCCTTCTTTATCGTTGTTCTTACCATCCGCGGGAACGTTGGAGATGCATCGACTGATCAGATTAACGACCCTAGTCACAACCTATAATCTTTGACTAAACGCCGATGGTTGAATGTGCAAGTTTCATGTCGCCCCTAAATTAATCTAAAATATGAAACCCGAGATATTTATCGAGGTCTCGAAATTGACATACATTAAGATACCAAAAGGGTGGATATATACTTAAAAACTTGGGTGGAATCTCGAAAATCTGCGAACAGCAATGAAACATGGATGAACAGGCATCTTCCTTGTTTCCTTATTGAACCGCCCTCAATCAAGGCAGTCACCTAATATGATCCGTATGGGACAAAGTTACCCTATTTGATGCAGATAACTTAACTAAATCCCCCGCGCATTTTTGTAGACGTGTGGTTTATACTAAGTCCATCTCGGCACCCTCCAACCTCCTCCTCCTCCTCCTCCAATGTTATTCTTACTATTGTTAGCATGAACGTTTGAGATGAATCGACCGATCAAATTAATGTAGTCACAACCTACAATCTCCAACTAAGCAAGACGCTCTCGAGCTTTAATGTCGAACTGATGGTTGAATGTGCAAGTTTCATGTTGCCCCTAAATTAATCCAAAATAAGAAATTGGAGTTATTCATTAACGTCCCAATATCGAGATACATTAAGATACCAAAAGGGTGGATGTATTTAAAAACTTGGGTGGAATCTAAAAAATCTGTGAACAGCAATGAAATATGGATGAACAGGCATCTTCCTTGTTTCCTTGTTGAACCGCCCTCAATCAAGGCAGACACCTAACATGACCCGTATGGGACAAAGTTACCCAATTTGATGCAGATAACTTAATTAAATTCCCAGGGAAGCTTCGGCACATGCTTCGGATTTGTCGATTTTCGTGCGTACATATAAATGAAAATTTTTGACTGGAGATCTCAGCGTTGAAACAAGGATAATTCTAGAATTTACCATCCCATAGGCATCCCTCGAAAAAATAATGCCACTAATAATCACAATGGACAACTTTGTACGTTCCAAAACGAAATAATAAACAATGTCCTTAATCCCTTTGGCTCTACAGTGGAACGGGTGCGTGTATATATATGGACCTTGATTTTCAGAATCGATCCAACATTAAGAAACACCATTTCCATCTTCACGTCCAGGCCAATTATACCATTGCCTTGGATAGGGGTGGATACGCTTTTCCAAATTCAGCATCGCTAATTTTGCTAAGTAGCCAACCTAACCTCATCACAAACACCAAAAGAACCTTATTCTGGCTTTCCTCCATCGCCACTTCTATTTCCTTCCTTTGAACAGCTAGCATTCTCTCCCCTTCCTCTCTACATTTTGTCTATTTAAGCTATCCTAGAAAACTCTCCCCGTCTTGAAGCCGTTTTGCAAATGGCGGAACCCTACCCAAGCCGGTCTCCTGTTGATCAGGAGGACCCCGGGTACGCCCCTCTTGCCGGCGGGGAGGAGCCGAGGGACCACCGCCGACCGATCCGGGCGATCTTGGCGGTGGGACTTTCTGTGTTGCTGGTCGTGGGGATAGTGATCGGCTTCTCGACCGACACAAGCCCGGATGTCTGCGCGGAGGTCAATTCTGCTCGGCTGGAGCCGTTCCTCCTGGGAGGAGCGGGGCAGAGGTCGGTGCCGGTCAAGACGGTGGTCAGGCCGGTGCCTCGCGGCGTGAAGGAAGGAGTGTCCGCGAAGTCAAACCGGGTCTTCGCTGGTGCCAACCTGCGGGGCTTCCCGTGGAACAACAGCATGCTGTCGTGGCAGAGAACGGCTTACCATTTCCAGCCGGAGAAGAACTGGATGAATGGTGACCTTTTATTTTCCTATGGCATTTCATTTCTTTGAGAATGCTCTTTGCCTTTTTTTTTCTGGAAGTTTGGTTGATGTTATTTACGTTCAAGAATGATATTCAACTATTTTTTTCTGAGGGTTCTTCTAGTCAAATCTTTTTCTGGGTACCTTGAACGGTCATTTGAGGTTTTTTCTTTTGTTAAGATTTTGGTCAATGAGCGTACAGCACACCGGAAAATGTAATTAACTTGGACTGCAATACCAAATTTGTGAATCTCGTGGAATAAAAAGATAGGAATCTATGGAGGTGCTTATTCTTAAATTCATTTTTTTTTTTTTTGGGAAAAAGAATGATTTTGACTTTATCGATGCTTACCGATGGAGATTTATATATGTAACTGATTTGTGTTTATTTTTTTCTCCTTCGTTTCATGGCTCTGTTCTTGCTGTGGCATGGGAATCCCGTTTCATCGTCTGCAATAGATCCCAACGGTAAGATGGTTCTCCTTCTTTCTTTCTTTTTCTTTTTCTCTTTTTAAATTATAATATTGCATTTTCTGATAATTACACTAAACTAGTAGTTATATAATCGGAATTTCGACTTTCATACTGCTTCTAAACAATATACTCTTTTTCAACATGTCACCGCGGGATTAGCCACAAATCTGCTTTCATGAAAGTGTAACTTCGTATAGGAATTGACGTCAAAAAGTGAAATCATGCTAGGTCCCATGTATTACAAAGGCTGGTACCACTTCTTCTACCAATACAATCCGGACGCCGCCGTCTGGGGCAACATCGTGTGGGGCCACGCCGTGTCGGAGGACCTGATCCACTGGCTCTACCTCCCCCTCGCCATGGTGGCCGACCAGTGGTACGACATCAACGGCGTGTGGAGCGGTTCCGCCACGGTCCTCCCCGACGGCCAAGTCATGATGCTCTACACCGGCTCGTCCAACGAGTCCCAGCAGCTCCAGAACCTCGCCTACCCTGCCAACCTCTCCGACCCGCTCCTCATCGACTGGGTCAAGCACCCCGGCAACCCTATCCTAGCGCCTCCGCAGTGCATCGACAAGTTGGACTTCCGTGACCCGACGACCGCCTGGTACACGTCCGGAGGCAAATGGCGCTTCGCAGTCGGGGCCAAGATCAACAAGACGGGAGTGTCGTTTGTGTACGAGACCGAGGACTTCAAGAGCTACAAGCTCTTGCCGGGCCTGCTCCATGCCGTCCCCGGGACCGGCATGTGGGAATGTGTGGACTTTTTCCCGGTCTCGGATGACGGGTTGGACACGTCGGTGAATGGTCCGGGAGTGAAGCACGTGATGAAGGTTAGCCTCGACGACGACAGGCACGATTACTATGCGATCGGGACTTACAACGAGGAGGCCAACACTTGGGTCCCGGACAGCCCCGAGATTGACGTGGGGATCGGGATTAGGTATGACTACGGTATATTCTACGCCTCGAAGACGTTCTACGACCAGAACAAGAGTAGGCGGATCTTGTGGGGTTGGATCACGGAGTCAGACAGCGAGTACGCCGATGTGCAGAAAGGATGGGCTTCACTTCAGGTCTGTTCAATGTTTTCACTTGCCTTTGAATGTGCTCTGAAATTGTTGTGACACATCATATGATGGTTTAATGATGTCAAAATCCTCATACGAGAGTGACCATGGTGAACTCCATTCATATTTCTCAGGCACTTCCGAGGACAATTGTTCTCGACACGAAGACCGGAAGCAACCTGCTTCAGTGGCCGGTGGAGGAAGTAGACAGCTTGAGATTAAGCAGCAAAGAATTCGACAGCGTAGAGGTTGAAGCCGGGATGGTGGTGCCTCTAGATGTCGAAACCGCCACACAGGTCGGTGTCTTCAAGTCTTCATCTGTAGCTGTACTATTCAGGGAAATAAGGACTTCCGGCTAATGAAAAAAATGATTTTCAGGTGGACATCGTGGCAGAATTTGAGCTGGACAAACAGGCCCTAGAGGCGGCACCCGAGGCTGATGCCGATTATGTTTGCAGCGCCAGCGGTGGGGCCTCTCAACGAAGTGCTCTAGGACCGTTCGGCCTCTTGGTTCTTGCAGACGATGACCTATCCGAGCAGACTCCTGTGTACTTCTACGTCGTTAAGGGACCGAACGGCACCCTCAAGACTTCCATCTGCACTGACCAATCGAGGTAACCCTCTCGATCTCGTTTTTTTTCCCCCTTCGAATCTTGTCCGGTCTCGCTTTCATCAATCACGCCGAATGCTTGTTTCTTTTCTCCGTAGATCTTCCGTGGCAACCGATGTCCACAAGCAAGTCTACGGAAGCTTCGTCCCGGTACTTGAAGGCGAGAAGTTGTCGCTCAGAATACTGGTGAGAGAGCTCGCATTCTCGTTCACATGAAATGATGTCGTACGCTGTGCCTATCCCTAGACTTATCAGTAACTCGCCCTTTCTTTCGTCGGTCTTCCAGGTGGATCACTCGATCGTAGAGACCTTCGCACAGGGAGGGAGGAGCTGCATCACGGCCCGCGTTTACCCAACCAAGGCCATCTACGGGGCCGCCCGGGTCTTCTTGTTCAACAATGCCACCGAGGCTAATGTCAAGGCCTCGCTCAAGATATGGCAGATGAACTCTGCTTTCATCCGCCCGTACAGCCCCCAGTGATCGAAACGGAAGCAGAAAAAAGATTGGACATAAGGATCGCGCAATTTTATTTTATTTTTTTGTAACGTTCCCTTTGTTGATGAGCCTGTACAAGTTGTATCAGTCCCACCATCTTCAGTTCACAAGATGGGCAGGGGACCTTCATTTCCATTTTTGAGCGGACGAGTGGCAGAAGAAAAAAGAAAAAAAAAGAAGACAAGCGTCTGAGATGATGCGGTTAAACGACAGAGAAATTTCACTGTTCATTTGCTGTTATTCATCTCCCGAGCGTCTAAAAGTTTGGTTCTTCTTTTCCGTTTTCCATAGCCATATCTTTTCTGAAAAAATTATAAGCAGATGAAAAGGAGATGAGATTTTGGACAAAATGGAGAGTTGGATGGGGAGCTGCAGAATCAGTTGACACGTAGATTCCATCGTGGGACCTACACAATCAACTGTTTAAGATTATGTCGAACGCACGATGTCTTTTCTATCGAATCCATCACCAACCGAAAAAACGGAAAAGACGAAAAGTTGAAGCTCGCAGTCTCATGAAAAGTACGTGGGCTGGCTTCGGCTGACGAGGTCTCGCTCCGTCTTCAATGGCAGCTCACACTTTCCCCCCTTCCATCGATCAAAACCATTGGCATTTCTTCTTCTTTTACTTCAGATTCAAGAGCTGAAAAGCCACTGCAATTTGCTTCGAAGCCCTTCGACATCGTCGTCTTCGAGAGTCTCCTCAAACCTCGTACTAACGTGTTTGCAAATGCAGCATCTCATTGTTGTGACTTCTCTCGAAACATTGGCCTGTGAACTTCGCCACTCGAAGTTCATGATTGTCCGAAACTTTCGCATGCCTTGGCTGCAAAGTTATCCCGTACTAACGCGTTTTGCTTCTTTTGAAGGGCTTTGGTGAGGTTTTACATCAGAAGTGACAAAAAAATGCAAGAATCTTCGTGCTGTTATGAATTTAAGGTAGTTAATGTGAGCAGTGTGAGAGGAAGAGCAAGTCTATCCGCAGGTAGGTAAGCTAATAATTTGTCTTTCTTGGAATAGGAAAAGAAAGAAGACCTGACACGAGCTGCTTGATATCCAATTGTGAAAATGCAGACCCCAAAACCTAGCGAGCGATAGTTTCTGCTGCATTCGCAGTTGTGGTGATCAGGCTCATAAAATGTTCGACAACGGATGGTTCCACTTCTTCTACCAATACGACACTGAGGGTCTGGATTGCAGACATTATAAAATGGTCTGGGGCCATGACATGTCCAAGGAATCGATCCTCTGGCTCCACCTCCCTCTTGCCTTGGTGGCTGATCAGTGGTGCGACACCAATGATGCCATGTGGAGTGGATCGGCCATGATCCTGCCAGATGGCCAAGTGATTGTGCTCTGCACTGGATCATCAAAATGATTCCGTGCCGTACCAAAATCTTGCATACCCCGCCAATCCATCCGATCCACTCCTCATCAATTGGATCAACTACCCTGGCAACCCAATTATTGAGCCCCCTCCAGGTTTTGACAAGTCGGACTTCTGTGACCCAGCGACTGCCTGGAACACGTCGGGAGGAATGTGGCAAATTCTAATTGGCAGTAAGGTTGATAATACAAGAATGTCATTTGTGCATGAGACCGAGGACTACAAGGACTCTGAGCTCTTGCCTGGCGTGCTCTGTTTCAGGGACTGGCATGTGGGAATGTGTGGACTTTTTCCTGATCTTGGTGAACCATGAAAATGGCTTGGACATGTTGGTTAATGGTCCAGGAGTGAAGCGTGTGATGAAGGCTAGCATCGACAAGGATAGGCATGATCACTATGCAGTTGGGGTTATGATGTGAAGGCCAATAATTTGGGTTCCAGACAGTCCCGAAACTGATGTGGGAATCGGGATTAGGTATGATTATGGTAATTTATATGCCTCACAGACATTCTATGACCACGGCAAAGGCAGGAGAATCTTGTGTGTGTATCTGCTGGAATTTGCACCGAGGCTCCTGATGTGCAGAAGGGATGAGCTTCACTTCAGGTTTTATTACTGTTTCTGTTGACTTTTATAGTAGTACAGTCTACTTCCTGAGAATGAAATTGATTGAAATTAACCCCTCTGCTTCAAATCTGCCAGGACATGTCTGCCGAACTTCTGTCCAATTGATCAAAGCATTTCCGAATATAGTAAGACTGTAGAAATATAAATTGAACCGTGCTCACTATTGTCTTGAGACTGGAAGCTAGAAATCATAAGAGATATTAAATGTCATATTTAGGGTCAATAAAGCTCAAGATCTTATTGATTTACCAATCACGATCATTTGACTGGTATCCTCAGGAAATTCCGAGGACCTTGGTGCTCGAAAAAAAGATGGGTACCCACCTACTTCAATGGCCAGTGGCGGAATTGGAAAGTCTGAGATTAAACAGTAAGGAATTCAGTGACAGAGAGGTCAAAGCTGAATCCATTATGCCTCCAGATGTTGGAACCGCCACACAAGTTTGGGTGTGTTTTTTTTTTTTTTTTTTTTTTTTTGTAAAAGGTAAGAAGTATATAGACTTTTGTACAAAAAGCTATACAACTGTACAGCAAGGGGACCCCGACACCAGCTTACACTTAGAAAGACAGGAAGTCCAAACGAGTGGAAGGGGGCCGGGGGGAGAAAAGGGGAGGGAAGAGCTACGAGAGAGATACAATGCAAGTAAAAATAGCAGCAAAAGAAGGCCAAAACAACGGCCAACAAAGGAGACGAGGGGGAAGATCACACAACACTGTGGCCCGCACAAGGAAAAGACACAAAGAGGAAGAGAGCAGGAGGGACACCAAGCTGGAACACAAGCCGCACCATCAGGAAAGACCCGAGAGAGTTTCATCAGAAGCATCACCCAGCAACAGCGAGATGGGCAGAAATGTAGCAAAGGAGGCAGCTTCACCAAACATCAGGCCGAGGAACAAAGGGGGGGGGGGTAGCCAACATTAAGGATAATCAATCAAAGATGGAGGGGTGGATGCCCCAGCTAAGTTGGAGTCTTCTATTCCGGGGGTTGTCCGGGACCTTGGGGAAGGTTAAAGCCCTATCATTGATGGATTTACGAAGGTGGTCCTTTAAAGCTGGGAGGAATAATCTTTGATTGCGAAAGATAATGTTATTCCTCACTTTCCAAATGAGATAACATAAGGCACCAAAGGCAAAGCGAGCCAAGGATTGGTGGAAGCTTGCATCAGAAAGGTGTTTGATAACCCACAAAAGATTGTCCTTCCAAGCATGATTCCACCAAGGTAGGTTACACTTAGCCGCCCAAAAGGATGCAAGGTGATTAGTGATAGAACATCCAAAGAATAAGTGGTCAACCGAGTCCGACATAGAAGAGCAGAAAGCACAAGAAACATCCGGGATTCTCTCATAAGCAAGCAACAATACTTGGGTTGGCAATCAATTGCGGGAGATTAACCATAAATGGGTTTGATACCGAGGAGGTAATGAGGGGTTCCATATAAATCTCGACCAAGGGACCACAACACCCCTTGGCCTTAGAAGGCTCCAAGCTGAGGTAGTAGAAAACACCCCTGAGGACTGACCAAGCCATAGAAGACAGTCACTAGCATCATTGAGGTTTGGAAGGGGATCATCCCAACTCACTATGGAGGTCGCAACAGCAGAAGGGAGGGGCAAGGTATTAAAGCAGTAGCTACCGAAGTGAGCCTTGGTATACCAGAGCAGTAGATTTCTTGGTCAAAGAACAACTTGTAGAGCGGACCACGTGGGTGCCAGTGATCAAACCAGAAAGAGACATATAGCCCATTACCAACGCGCCACTTAAAATGATGTTGGATCAAATCACGGAGGCCAAGCAACTTCTTCCAAGCCCAAGAGCAATATGTAGGTCTTGGGACAATCCATAAATTTTTGCGATTTAAGAAGATGGAATGAATCCATTTAGTCCAAAGCGACTCTTTATCGGTGAAAAGGAGCCATAGGTGTTTGATCATGACAGCAATATTGCTCACCCCGAAGGGATTTGATACCCAACCCACCTTCCTCCTTAGGTAAACAGACATCAACCCATGCAACCTTTGTGCCCCCAGGCCTTAAGTTCGGGCCTCTCCAAAGAAATTGCCGCAAAATTTGTTCAATTTAGTTAGTGACTGAGGTTGGAAGGATAAACACACTAGACCAATAGACCTGGATAGAATGAAGGACTGATTTGATTAGCTGCAATCTACCTGCTAAAAAAAGAAACCGGTTGGTCTAGGATTGAACTCGTGAAGTAATCGTATTCACTAGGGAAACACAAGCCTCCTTGCCTAATCTCGAGGATATAATAGGCACACCGAGGTACCTAAAAAGAAGAGAGCTTAGCTGAAAGCCGGAGGTACTTACCAGAGCATTCCTTAGAGAATCAGGGCCACTTGAAAGGAAGATTTCACTTTTGTTGATGTTAGGATTAAGCCCAAACCATCTAGCAAAGGAATGGATTCCATCCAAAAGAAGTCGCAAAGATGTCATATTAGCTTCTGAGAATAAGAGCACATCATCTGCAAAGAAGATGTGAGAGAGTCGATGTTACGCCCCAATCCTCGGGCACGCACACATCCTTCTACTTGGTCGATTTTAGAATGCGATATCGTAGGATTATGTAACCGCCGATCCTTTCATGTTCAATAGCATATGCGGAAGCAGTTATAAATCCCCAGACAATAAAACAATGGGATAGAAAAGTAAGGCCGTATTTTTCATATTGAAATCCATAACCAAACCTTTATACATAGCATAACTCAAAGCACTTCACAAAACTATTCACGATTTTCTTGTTTCACTATTCACATATAAACAGGGTTCACAAAAAGGATGGAATCTCAGTCCTCATCCAGGTTGTACTCAGGATCATTAGGATCCTCCTTTGATTCTTCTTTAATAGGTTCGTTTCCTTTAAGCTCTTCATCTTTTTCTGGCTTATTGTTCTCTTCTAGTTTTTCCTCCTCAGGCTCATCTATGGGCCTGAAATGGTTATACAATAACCATTGAGAGTATGTCTTAGCAAGTTCTATCCCACCAAGACTCAATTAGGAAACCAATACACCATATGGTTGCCTAAGCACATCACGGATTAGAAGACTTACCTCGGATCAATCCCAACTTGCAATTCAAGGTTATACGCATATGCCTCATATTTCACATTAAACAATCAATCAATTCACGACAAACGGATCAAATCATTGATCAATCGACTTAGTTGATTACGTTCAGTTGGACCATCACTAGGTCATTTCACTCACTATTTAACCTCCAATTGTACACTCGGTCACAGAGCTACAGTAATGCTCTCAGGTGTCGTTTTCGCCAAGGTGACATATGCAATGGACAATACTCATGCGTTTTTTAATGCGCTGTTTTCACCAGTGATATTTTTAATCACCGAACCACGTATGTCCATAAAGATGCATTTAGTAGACAGCACTCGTGTGTTCTTTAAGGCGCCATTTTCATCAGTGATTTCCTTATCACCGAACCACGTATATTTATACCTCGTACCTGATCGATCTTAGCCAAGAGTATTCTCTGTTCAATCTTACGATTCTCTCAACTTTACAACTCATCAAGGCATTATTAGTGCTAAATAATCGTACTCGGTCATCTATCAATCAATCATTCAATTTCACTCAATTTCCATCAATTTAGGAATAATTCCTCAAATTGCACAATCAATTCGATTCAACACAACGTAGAGCTCAAATAAATAAACGTACTGCACCATGACGATCAGCATAAAATTTCATTTGTTGGCTATCCCCGCTAATTTCCGAAAAATAAATAAATAATTAAATTAATTTCGAAAATTAATAAATGTTGACACCTAATTTTCGTTTTCAAATACATAAAAAAATAGAGAAAAAGAGAAAAAATAAAAATAAAAAGAAAAATAACAAAACATCAACAAAAAAAAAGGAAGAAAAGAAAAAGAACAAGAAAAAATGCCTATTTTCCTTTGCACGGCCCGGGCCCATTTCCTCTAGGCCCAGCCCAGCATCCTCTTCTCCTTCGCGGCCCATCCCATCTATCTTCTTCCTCTTGGCGTGCGAAACTCTAGAGGAGAGGGGGGCAAAAAAGAAGAGAGGAACATGAGGGGGATCGGGAGGGAGCAAAAGCGGAGAACCAATGAGAGAGAAAAGAGGGAGATGGAGCTCGGCGGAGAGAGAGGGGAGCTCGAGAGAAAAGGAGGCCTCGCCGCCTCGCCGCCTCAACCCAAGACTGCCACCGTTGCTGTTGCTGTCGTCGCCGCGTCTCCTAGCCGCCAACCCTTGCTGCTGCCTCCAACACCTCTGGAAACTAGTCGCGAATTAGGGGCCGCAGCCCTCGGCCTCGACCGATGTCCTCGTCGCATCCGCCGGCAACCCCCGACCTTAGAGGTCGGGGGTTGCCCTTGCTCGCCCAGTTGAGGTAGCACCGTTGTGGTCCTAGCCGGAGGAGCCACCTGTGCCGTCACCGGCCACATTTCTCCAGACATTGCCATCGTCGTCAACGAGCCACCCAATCGACGCCACTCGACCCACCACCTGCAACCCAACACTGGAAGCCGAGCCACCGAGCCTCACCGTCGTTTCGCACCCCCGAAATTGCGACGCCATCTCTGTCGATCTCGCCCCGCCTCTGCTTTGCCCGCGACTTGTAGTAGCCGAGCCCTCGATGGTCTGCTGCCTCCGTTGCCAGATGCCGCGTCACCGTTCCGCCAGCCACCGTCGTGCTCCACCTCACCTGCAACCTGCGAGATCCCGGCGAAGTTGTTGCTACCTCTACTCCGCCCGTTATTTGCTCGCCCAACGCCGCTCCTCAGCTGCAACCCTACGCAACCCTGCAGTGCCTCCACTTGCGACGCAATCGCCGTCCCTATTGCTACTGTTGTCGTTTGCCGCCCCACCGCGTTGGAGTCGCCAAGTCACTGATGTCCCGAGCGTCCTCCTCCGGCGTCGCAAAACAGCGGAGGTGAGAGGAGGCGAATCGGGTCTTGGCCGGGTCGGACGAAAGTGAAACGGGTAGGGTTTTTGAACGATTTGGACTGAGTTTAGGCTTTTTGCTTGTGGGCTTGGGCTGTTTTTGCATGTGGGCTCTATTTTTAAAAAGAAATTAGATCAGACTGGGCTTGCATATCAGGCCCAGCCTGGCTGCTTTTTGCTAGTCTGGATCCGGCGGCTTGGTGCAGGGTCCGACTGCACCCGACTGATCCAGCCCCGAATTTTATTTTAGTTTATTTTATTACATTAAAAAATTAAAAATATTTAAAAAAATTTCGAAAATCTAAAAAAATATTAAATATTAAAAAATATTTTTAAAAAAATTAAAAAAAATTTGTAAATTAAAAAATGATGGGGTTTGATTAGGATTTGCCATGTATTTCCATTTTAGTGTAATTAGACCTTTATTTGCTCGTATATTAATTATGTTGCATGTTTAATTTGCATATCTAATTATGCTTAATTGCACGTATTTAATTTTATTGCAATTAAGATATTGATAGCTATGATTGTTATTTTAATGATTGTGCACCTGCATGATCACCTCACATGTTAATAGATAGGTATAAAATCAGTCAAAACTGTTTGTCAAAAATCATTTTGTTAAAATGAACAATATTAGGTATCGAAAGGGCATTAATTGATCAATTAATGCAATCAAGTCCCCGATCCTAGATTCTCTGGTTGCGTAGGAAGTGAGGTACACTCCCAGGCTTCACTTGGTTTCTAGCCGACCCCAATATGTTAGTGGCAACTCCTTTTATGCGAATTTCTTTAGAATATCCTAATGTCACGCGGGGTATGGGCTTGGTGAGAGTGCTAGTATGAACAAAATAAAGGAGTTAGGGAAGAGAATAAGAACACGAGATTTATAGTGGTTCGGTTTAATCCAAGCCTACGTCCACTCTCCCACGATAACAGCCTTCTTGGCTGGATTCCACTATGCAATCAACAAGAGATTACAACTCCGAGTGCAAACACTTAGTAGTAGATCACACTATCTCACTAAGTCACTCTCTTGGTATTTCTCTCACGATTACAAACGTTTAAGCTCTCAAGAGACAAGTATATGATCTAAAGTCGCTTAGACTTTGGAATTATAAATTCTACGCTCCGTCTCTTACTTGCTCATCGGTCCATGATCTCCTTAAATACTCCTCCACTTCCAAACTACCGTTGGACAGCATCCCGGAGAATCGTCTTCCAATATACCCATTGGACAGCTCGTATCTTAGAAGATTTGGTAGCCGTTGAGTGACAAAGGTAAAATCCCAAATTGATTCCGATCGCCCATACAAACGAAATCTTGGTTTCCATAAGTAAAGCTTCTTCGTATAGAAAGATCTTGTCTTCAATCAAATCAATCTTGATGTGGAATCCAAATCAGATCACTAGCCGTTGTATGATTGGGCTTGAGTTACGATTCATCGAATCTGGATGTAAAGTCGAGTCTTGAGACTTTACGATATGAGTCTTGAGACTTTACAACTGGGTCTTGAGACTTTACAATATGAGTCTTGAGTCGATGGGTCTTCGAGACTTTGACACGATCTTCAGACTTTGACACGTCTTTCGGTCGTCTTCGACTTTGCCAATATCCTTTACATGTTCTATTATCTGCATGGTCTATTACTCAACCATCAAACATGTTAGTAGCCTTTGATTTATTTTGTCATCTTCAAAACATCATAAGGGATTTCCCTAACACTTGGGAGAGCCCACGTCTAATCACAGGCCTTAGGCCCGTCTTTTAGGTAATACCCCTAAACCTGTTCCCTCCCCCCGAGGGTAGGCCGCGACAGCTTGGCAACTCCGCTAGAGAGTTGGTGTTAAACCTTAGAGGACTTAGGCCAAAATTAATCTTGTTCTAAAATATTTTTGTTTGGCAGCGAGGATTTCAGGTACGCCCCTAATATGTTAGGTGTTAAATGTTTTTGTAGTTCAGAGTTATAAGGAGAGGAGTGATTGTTAACCCTTTGTCATGCAGGTGTGGAGT
This sequence comes from Eucalyptus grandis, assembly GCF_016545825.1. Lineage (NCBI taxonomy): Eukaryota > Viridiplantae > Streptophyta > Magnoliopsida > Myrtales > Myrtaceae > Eucalyptus > Eucalyptus grandis. The sequence continues at coordinate 32,170,118 of NC_052615.1, read as the reverse complement.
TATGAATGGATGTTTATGTTTTGAATGTATAAAGTGCTGATTGCTTATAAATTGTCATGTATGTGTCCCTTGCATTACACTACACCATAGCACACACTACCTGCTGCCGAACTTGGGCCGCATAGGATCACCTAGGATGGTGTTGAGGTGGATACCACTTCGATTACAAGCATATAGTACGAGTCACTCATCTCAACTCCGAAATTTCTTTCTTGATGTGAGAGCTCCCCACCCTGGTTTGTTAGCATGCGACATGGGTCGGTTCTCTAACGAAGCCGGAGTCATGGGTAACACGACCTAGCCGCGAGCATGTTGGTTTGGTCCGGTGATCCTATTGCTCCTTTTTGAGCCAGATAGAGTAGAAATCGAACCACATCCCATGTGCATGTCTATGTAATTGAAAAAAAAAAGAAGAAATAAAAGAGAAAAGAAGAGAGACAAAGGTCGACACCCATTGTAAGTGTCATTTTCCTTTTTATTTACTCATTTTGTATTGCATTTTCATCTTGAAATTCACGAAAATCAATCGAATGCCCTCGGTGATGTAGGCTTATGATTGAAAAATTAGCAATCACTTTTGACAAGTGAGCATTTGAATGCAAGTTCTAAACATTTTGATTTGGCTCTGTTGAACACATGATTTTATTTAAATTCTTAGTTGTGGGCTCAAAATCACATTTTGAAAAAAAAAATGCCAAAAAAAAGGGCTTGCAAGTTGCGATTATATATTGGGGCACAAAAATTGAGATTGCATTTTTGATCAAACTCTTTCATTCTCACATTTTGGGACTGAAATGCGAATCACATTTTGTATAGATTTCTCAAAATAGAAGTCTCTTCATTTTTTGCAAGAGTAAAATCATAAAATCAATCTCTTCACAAAAAAAAAAAAAAATCAATGACACTTTTGCATATGAAACTTTTGGAGTAAAAGTGGACATTCGATTGATGACAGTGGATTGATTATTTTAATAATGTCTTCTCTTATGATAAAATCTTGGCGAAATACCAAAACCCCGTAATAAGGATTGTGGGGCATGTACCGTCGCCTCAATTTTATTATAAGAAGCGATCTCATTGAGATATCATTTTCTCTCATTCACGTACTAACATTGTTGTCTTTTTGCAGGTTATGTGTGATACTCCTTGACATTAGGACAAGAGTTGATTTTTACTCTTATCTGTACAAGAGTTTCTTGTATTTTATCAATGTTCTTATTTTTGTTAAGAATCATGTTTTTCATCTTGAGTTTTGATTGCAAATCCAATTGATGCTTTTGTAAATCATGCGACTCATTTTTTTTTATGATGGAATTTAACTTCATGAAAATCATCCCTTAAAAAAAAATGAATTCAAAAGTGTTTCAAGTGTATCTTTACGTTTACCTTCCAAAATGAATTTCAAGAAAGCTTTGGTTAAGGCCCTCTCTTCATGTAGTCATTTTCTCGGGCTCATCGAACTAGAGGAGCAAGCATGCATTGAGGTTTCGTCGGCGTCAATTTTCCATAGAAGTGGAACGAAGTCGAATTCCATTATGAGAAGTTTTGTTATTCGCAAATGCCTTACGTGCCAAAATAACCCGTCGATCTCGTTCACTTTGCATGATGAGACAAATGAAGGGAGTTGCCAAATATCCAAAAGGGCGAATTCAAAGGAAGAGTAAACTGTATCGATTCTAGTTATTCATTTCTAATACCGTTTCTGACATGATTTTCTTTTCATTGTCAAAGAGACATCAAGAGTACCAAGTTTTGTAACGTTCCAACAAACCCGATGGAGCATTATTGAGTCTTGTTCATCTTAAACAAAGAAAGATTCAAATGATGAAGCATGGGGCACTTTTATCCCTTCCTCCATGATGTTTACCTTGGGATGTTGATCGCTCGACTTTGAAAAGGATGTATCTCGTTCCTAAACTTGATTCTCTTCAGCATAAAAAAATGACATATCCTTTTCTTTGGTACAGGAGAAACTTAAACATAACAAAGGTTTGTCATATAAAGAGTGGGAGAACAACGTTTGATTTATAGAGAAATCTCTCATTCACCCACCAATGAAGTGTGCTGGAACAACATTGTCAAATTAATCAAGAAGGATGTATCATTCTTCAGTTGAACCTAATTAAGTATGGAGATAACCCGTTTCATCTCCTTTTCTTACAGGGCGATAAAACGGGTTGCACCTTGACTGTAGAAGCATCGCCTTCCACCAAGGAATCAGGAAAACGTCAAACATTTAAAGACGAATGCAAGGGAAGGGTATTGTCGAGTTACCAAATATCCACGAAGGTGAATCCAAGAGATGTTAGCGCCCAAAGGATGAAAGCGAATGAAGGGTAATAATGTATCGTTTCCAACATTTCAATCCCTAAAGATTTTTGCTCTAACATATTCTTTCACATTCTTTACAGGGTAACCGAGTCACCATGCCTCAGGTAAGTACCATTTTTCTTATTTTTTTCTTTCTAAAAAAAAAAACTGAGAATTTCCATCATAAAAAAGAACCTTTTGCGCTTTCCTAGAGACAAGCACAAAAATGAATAATTGAAAAAAAAAACTTTCTACAAGCTTTTTGAACATCATTTTTATCTCAAAATTGTTTTCTTGTTTTGGGGATTATTCATTTTGAATCAAAATTCCCTATGGAGATTAATCTACTCAGATGATCTCAGTAGAGTGAAATGGAGACGTTAACCATGCCAAACAAGAAGTGCTTAGGATGAAGAGAGGCAAGCTCATTTCCAAACACATCCTTCAAACACTTTTGAGAGTTGAGTGAAAGGTGACATTCTTTTAGGACAAATGATTCATTTGCATTGAGTGCAAAGATCGAAATGATAAAGGCATTTCCTTCATCAATCCTAAAGCACTGAGCTGACATCTTGCTACCCTTTGGGCCAAATAAAGGTGATCATTCAAAGTACCCATGTCGAGAACGACCCTACATTGGGGCAACATAGAGTGAAATATTGAGAAAGATTCTATTACTTTCACTTGCATCAATCTTCTGGTGATAACTTCAGAGGAATTCTCATTAGGGCTTGACTCATCCCAAGGTAAGAGCATTTCTTTCTCCACCCAAAAACTGATATCCATTGCTTCAACTAAATTGGGCTTGATTATTCATTTCTAAACCTCGAGCGGTGATTATCTCCCTTCACTGAGGCAAGGCTTAAGAATTGACCAAATACAATTGACAGTTACGAGAAAATATGAAAATCATCTCGAAAGTCATAAGAGGTACAAAAGTTCAAAGAGCAAAAAGTTCGACAAACTAGGGGGCATGAAAAAGCAGTGTGCCTGGTAAAAGTAAGGCCAATGCCCTTTTTAAAAAAAAAAAAAAAAAAAGAAAGCCGAAAAGTTGCATCTTATGTGAAAGAAAAAATTATCAAAGTCAAAGTGCTTGCGCAAAAAAATTCATCGCAAGAGCAAAGGATATTAGATAAAGGAGCAAAGCTCCCACGCATAAAAGATTAGTCAATGGACTTTCAAGATGTACTGTGTTTCAAAAGTCAAATGATTTCGAAAGATCGAGTGACCTGGTCACGATGCCATAATGATCACCAACTCTTAAAAACCCTCTTAAAAATTTTAAGCCTTTCAAGCCTCTCCCAAGCCAAATTACAACCCCTTTCCAAAGTCTCTTCTGATTGGGATGGTTTGAGTGAAAATGAGAACGCCACAAAGAAAGCTATCACTTGAAGGAGTAGAAGTAATTCTATCTTGTCTTATTTTCCAAGCTCTCAACTTGTAAACCTGATGAAGATAGTGACAAATGTTCCTTTATTGACATTAAAGCAATAATTCCTTTGTGTAAGCCCTAACCGAGCCTATATTGCGGTCCTTTCAAAAGACCTTTTTGATCGATCAGATTGTGCTCATTGCAAATGTTTCTGGGAGCCTTTGATGTAGGTTATGTGAGATAACTTCAGCAACCAATTATCTCCCACATGAATGGATGGGATCAAGTAGCCATTTTATTGAGAGTGCGTGAGAAACCCTTTTTGACTAAGAAGCTCTAGTTTGGCATGCTTAATGAGCCTTTTTCTCGAGTCGTAGCTGTTCTGATGAGAACTTGTCTCCTAGAGAATTTGATGATTAATGATATATCCACGGGCGAGATGATAGTTTTGCGTCACATGATGCCGATGGACATCAAATTTTTTTCTAAGCAATCGGACTTAGCTTGATTATTTTGTTCAATTAATGCTACAATATTGCCAATACTTCTCTTGATGACGTCTTTAATGACATTTGCTCAAGTTGAGTTTGACAGGATTCATCAGTGAAGCCATGCAGTTTTCTAAGAGGTTAGCGGGTGCTTCCCTAAAAAAAACCAAAGGTTCATGGTCAGCCTTGAACCTTGTCATCTACAAAGGTTCATTGGTCTTCCTTAAATCATGTATTTCCAACCCAGTCGAAACCCGTTGTTACACGGTGAGACCTCATCAGTCCTTATTCTTATGACCCGGAGAGCTTTGTATCCTGGAGTTTTCCTCACTTCTTATGACCCGAAGAGTCTTGTATCCTGGAGTCTTCCTCCATTTTTATGACCCGGAGAATCTTGTATCCTGGAGTCTTCCTCACTTCTTATGACCCGGAGAGCTTTGTATCCTGGAGTCTTCCTAACTTCTTATGACCCGAAGAGCTTTGTATCATGAAGTCTTCCTCACTTTTTATGACTCGGAGAGCCTTGTATCCTGGAGTCTTCTTCCCTTTTTATGACTCAGAGAGCCTTGTATCCTAGAGTCTTCTTCCCTTCTTATGACCTGGAGATCCTTGTATCCTGGAGTCTTCCTCCCTTCTTATGACCTGGAGAGCTTTGTATCCTGAAGTCTTCCTCACTTCTTATGACCCGGAGAGCCTTGTATCTTGGAGTCTTCCTCACTTTTTATGACCCGGAGAGCCTTGTATCCTGGAGTCTTCCTCATTTCTTATGACCCGGAGAACTTTGTATCCTGGAGTCTTCCTCACTTCTTATGACCCGGAAAGCCTTGTATCCTGGAGTCTTCCTCCCTTCTTATGACTCGGAGAGCCTTATATCCTAAAGTCTTCCTCCCTTCTTATGACCCGGAGAGCTTTGTATCATGGAGTCTTCCTCTCTTCCTATGACCCAGAGAGCCTTGTATCCTGGTGTCTTCCTCCATTCTTATGACCCGGAGAACCTTGTATCCTGGAGTCTTCCTCACTTTTTATGACTTGGAGAGCTTTGTTCCCCGAGTCTCCCTCCCTTCTTATGACCCGGTGGGCTTCTATAGCCCGGAGTCTTTCTTTATCTTATCGACAAGACGTGTTTCCATAGTTATGAGTCATTTTTGTCGACCTAATACGTGTATATGCACCTAGGGTCTCTCTATCGATAAAATAATTTAGGTGTCTTCTATCTTGGAATGCAACCTTTTCGAGACTACATTCAAAGAGGGGCAGCTGTTAACACCTAATTTTCGTTTTCAAATAAATTAAAAAAATAGAGAAATAGAGAAAAAGAGAAAAAAAGAAAAGAAAAAGAAAAATAACAAAACAACAACAAAAAAAAGAAGAAAATAAAAATAAAAAGAAAAAATGCCTTTTTTCCTTTGCACGGCCTAGGCCCGTTTCCTCTAGGCCCAGCCCAACATCCTCTTCTCCTTCGTGGCCCATCCCATCTATCTTCTTCCTCTTAGCGTGTGAAACCCTAGAGGAGAGGGGGGGGGGGGAACCCGAAAAATGAGAGAGGAACACGGGGGGGCAGTTGGGAGGGAGTAAAAAGCGGAGAGCCAGCGAGAGAGAAAAGAGGGAGAGAGAGCTCGGCAGAGAGAGAGGGGAGCTCGAGAGAAAAGGAGGCCTTGTCGCCTCAACCCAAGACTGCCGCCGTCGCCGTTGCCACTGTCGCCGTTGCTGCGTCTCCTAGCTACCAACCCTTGCTGCCGCCTCCAACACCTCTAGAAACCAGTCGTGAATTAGGGGCTGCAACCTCGGCCTCGACCGACGTCCTCGCCGCATCCGCCGGCTGTGACACCCCGAACCCTTCGCAGGTCATCACCAGCGCCGATGTTACACCTTATTACCTTTCTTTCTTTCAAACAAGCGTCCTAATTTGCAGACACATTTTTTTTTTTTAAACGATCGGTCCCAACGCGACTCATAGCGGAAGCAAATTAAACATCACCATCTATCCCCCCTACCAATCCATGATACAAATACACACCAGCTAAACATCAGGATTTTATAAACAACTTCGACACTTTGCTTACATACATATATAGCAAGATGGGATTCCCTTCGGGTCGGTACAAAACAAGAAAGGCTAGGACTCTGCCATGTCCTGCCTAAAATCTCAAAAAGAAACCTCGACCCCTAACATCATACGAGCACAAAACCCCCATCGAAAGTGTCGACTATCTACATCAAAAGAGATCCAGCTCCTACTCATCGCGCGCGGGTCTCACACCCAACCCGGTGCATCGGGCGGTGGTGGCGGCAACATCCTCGCATCGCTCCATCCCGACGAACGTGCACGAAATGAACTCCCGAATGACGGGGCCCCAGCCAAGCCTACGTCATACATCACTAGACAACGTACTCGAATAAAAAGTCAGTCCGGGAACAGAGGGACAGTCTATTTCAGTACACTCGACCTCTACATCAGATGGTAGACCATAAAACACACCACGCGTGACGGCAGGAAGCGGCATACTGGCTAATCTGAAATGTTATCCCCAAAAGGGGTGAGTACAACCACTCAGTAGATAGGGAAATTCAATAACAACTCAATGCATCATGCAAATTATACATGCATTGCAGGCATTACTTACCTTGAAGCCAGGCACACACTATCATGCATCATCATATCACATCACATATCATCATCATCATCATCATCATCATGCATATCATCATGCATATCATATCATAGAGGATCATCATATCACATCACACACATCATCATCATCATCATCATGCATATCATCATGCATATCATATCATATCATGGGTGATCATTTTTCATCTTTTATCTTTAAGTTCGATCACCACATCACCCATTTCTCATATCATCGATTTCATCATCCCTTCGGGCAAAGACCTCCGACGGGGTTCCCAAAGCATTCCAGCCATCCCATGGCCACGGGCTTCCGGCCCCCACATTCCGGGATCTCGCATCTCAACTAGCATCACGAGGCATTCCCTTCGGGCAGAAACCTCCAACAGGGCTTCCGGCCTTTACCCTTCTAGCCAGGCATCCCGCAAGGCATTCCTTTCGGGCAAAGACCTCCGACAAGGCTTCCGGCCCCCCACATTCCGGGCATCCTGAATCTCCCAGGGAATTCCGGTAATGCATCTCTGTACATTCCGGCCTCATCCTCCACCACAACCACTTACTCACTTATCATTATTCACATTTATCATTGCTTTGATCTCATTAATCATGGCATATGATTCACACATGCATCACAATTCATGGTCATACATACACCAATGTCTTATCATACATGCAACAATGCATAATTATTTATTAATAAATTCACTGGGATTTATGGCCAATAAAATAATCCATTTTATTTTATTAATATTATATTATTATTATTTTATTTATTTTTATTATCATATTTATTTATTTTCATAAATAAATATTAAATTCAATATCTATGATTTTCCCAAAATCATAAAAATTCAAGCAATCATTAATCAAACCAATAGAATGACAATTGCATGCAAAATTCATGGCCAACTTGAATTTCACACAATTTCACAATTTTCACAAAATAGCACATAATATTCGGATAACAACCAGAATGCACAGTTTCTGAATAAATTCGATTAAAATATCCATATGGCCTCCAAAAATTACGAAATTTTACAGAGTGATAGAAAAGACATTTTCGTGCAACTTTCATGAAGAACTTCAAACCAGATTCTTTTTAGATTATTTTATATAACCTCACGAAGCTTCTGGATCCATTACCGCATCGTCCAGTGAACACATCTCCGAAATATTGAGATTTCACCTAGCTATTCCCTTTCGTTTCCTCTGAAATTTAGATATGTTATACATCAAGGTATCCTCTACAAGTTTAATGAAGAGATACAAGTCAAATAACCAGAGTAGAGTCATAATTTAGGTCCTTGAAGTCTCGAGTATCTCAAAATACATCACCAGAATCATCTTCTTCAAGATCTAGTCGATTTACTAGGCTATACTTGTTAATTCCACTTCAAATTTGAGTATGTTGTATTTTAAGATGTCTCCTACAACTTTAATGAAGAAACCGAAGTGAGATTCTCAACAAAAACCAACATGCAACCACGAATCTAGCAAGAGGTCAGTAAAAACTCTCCAGATCTGAGGTCTCCGTATAACAAGACTTTAACCCCTAAAATCTCCATAATTTTTCACAAAATTTCAGTATGTGGTAGTTCAAGATGTTAAATACAACTTTCATGAAGACATCAAAGCCAAAATCGGACTCCAAACACACATGCAAGCTCAAACAAGTTACTGACTCACACGATCCGAGCAAGAACAGTCACACGACTTAAGAACAAACCAACCTTACCTTGGTTTTTCTCACTTAAAACACCCAAAATCTAACAAACAAACAATATACAAGCATGCAAGAGAAGTTAGAGGACTCCACTTGCCTCTAGGATGAACAAACTACGGCATACGGCGGACGGACACGGCGGCGCACGGCGGTTCCTCTTCGGCTCCGCCTCCTCTCCCTCTCGGCCTCTCTCCCTTTCTCTCGAAATCTCTCCCTCTCTCGCACCCTCTCTCTCGGCCAAAAGAATCCGGCCACTCCTCTTTCTCTCTTCCCTTTTATTTCCCCATCTTCTCATGATTAGCAATCATTGCTTGCTACTTAAATGGACCAATGCATGGCATCCTAGTCTAGGCCAATGCATGCCCTTCTTTGTGCCACTTGTCTTGATCCATGCATGGGCCGGCCATCATTCTTTTGGGCCTCTAATGGGCCGGTCGAAATCCCCTCTTGGGCCGACTAGCTTGGCCCATCAAGCTTAGGCCAAATGGGTTTAAGGCCCATTGAAAATTAACCCATTTCCCCCTTTTTTTTTTGAATTCCTTTCTATAATTATTTCCAAATTCAAATTCTATCTTGGCCAAAGTCTTGGGGCATTTTATTTATTGAAATTTAATTTTTAAAGCACATGGCCAAGCATAAATTATTAATCTATCGAATTTGAATTCTCACAACCATAAGCACAAATCATCCAATTAAAAGACTAATGGCTAAAACATAAGCCATGGAAATTCTATCACCTAATTAAAGACTTTAACACACCTTATGGCTTGGCTTTGAATTTTTGGGATGCCACACTGGCAACCCCCGACCTCAGAGGTCGGGGGTTGCCCCTGCTCGCCTAGTTGAGGTAGCGCCGTCGTGGTCTTAGTCAGAGGAGCCGCGTGTGCCGTCACCGACCACATTTCTCTAGACATCGCCATCGTTGCCGACGAGCCACCCAATCGACGCCATTTGACTCACCGCCTGCAACCCAACGCCGGAAGCCGAGCCACTGAGCCTCACTGTCGTTTCGCGCCCCCGAAATTGCGACGCCGCCTCTGTCGATCCCGCCCCGCCTCTGCTCTGCCCGCAACTTGCAGTAGCCGAGCCCTCGACAGTCTGTTGCCTCCGTTGCCGGACGCCGCGTCACCGTTCCGCCAGCCACAGTCGCGCTCCACCTCACCTGTAACCCGCGAGATCCCGGCGAAGCTGCTGCTGCCTTTGCTCCGCTCGTGATTTGCTTGCCCGACGCCGCTCCTTAGCCGCAATCCTATGCAACCCCTGCAGTGCCTCCGCCTGCGACGCAATCGCCGTCCTTATTGTTGTTGCTGTCGTCCGCCGCACCACCGTGCCGGAGTCGCCGGCGTCCCGAGCGTCCTCCTCCGGCGTTGTAAAATAGCGGAGGTGAGAGGGGGCGAACTGGGTCTTGGTTGGGTCGGACGAAAGTGAAACGGGTAAGGTTTTTGAACGATTTGGGCTGAGTTTAGGCTTTTTGCTTGTGTGCTTGGGCTGTTTTTGCATGTGGGCTCTATTTAAAAAAAAAATTAGATTAGGCGGGCGCATATCGGCCCGGCCAGCCGCTTTTTGTTGGTCTAGATCCCGCGGCCCAGTCCGGTTTAATTGGACCCGACCCGGTCCGGCCCCGAATTTTATTTTAGTTTATTTTATTACATTAAAAAAATTAAAAATATTTAAAAAAACAATTTCGAAAATCTAAAAATATTAAATATATTAATTTTTTTTTCGAAAATTAAAAAATGATGGGGTTTGATTAGGACTTGTCATGTATTTCCATTTTAGTGTAATTAGACATTTATTTGCTCGTATATTAATTATGTTGCATGTTTAATTTGCATATCTAATTATGTTTAATTGCATGTATTTAATTTTATTGCAATTAGAATCTTAATAGCTATGATTGTTATTTTAATGTTTGTGCACCTACATGATCATCTCACATGTTAGTGCACTATTGACACCTAATCTTGGCAAATCTAGGAAAATAAGGAAAATAAAAATTGCATTGGAACAAATAACAGGAAAAAATGAAAAAAAATGGGGGAAATTTATTTGATTGATTATGCATGGAAATTTGAAATTCTGATGAGCATTCGGATTTTGTTAAATGTAGAAGCAATTTAAAAATCAAGTGAATAAGAGGCAAGAATTTTGCAAAATGGAAGAAATCTGAGTAGGATTGAGCTGATTGCGAAATTATGTCATGCTTTGATTTGCAACTTTAATTTAATGCACAGAAGATGGAAATTTGAAAAATGCCATACAAAGCGGCCGTTCGGAATTAGTATAAAAGAGAGTTTCATTTTTCGTAACTAGGAGAGATTTTTCGAGAATTGAGAGCAAAAAGTTTCGGAGAGAAAATTCGTGCAAAAAATTCATGTAGAAAAAGTGAACGGTTTCCTTCGGTGGAGTTGAAAATTGAAGAGCGAATTCAGAAAATTTTTTTAGAGGTGCAAAAATTGAGAGAGAATTCGTGAAAAGGGTGCGGGAGAAAGTAAAAAGAGAGGAAGAGAGAAAAAAGCTTTCTCCCTCGTCTATCTTCAATCAAAAGAGGGCTTTTTCTCTTTTCGTGACAAATTGCAGAAAAAGGAAAAGTCAGTAGAGAGGGTAGAGAGAAACATGAGAGAGAGATGTGAGAAAAAAAAAAAAGAAAAAGAAAAAAAAAAAAAAAAAGAGGAAAAAGAAAACAGGGGTACAACGTCGTCTTCTTCCTCCCGACGCTGCCCCCTGTCCGCGTCGGCTGTGCCCGCGCCGTCCGTGTTGCTTCGCCGCTGCTCCACCAGCAGATCCTCTCCGAACCACCCTCAGCCGGCCTCCAAGCACCACCGCGCCTCTGCTACTGTCGACTCGCGGATTCGCCCCTGACGAGCAGCAGCACAACCACTCCATTCACCACTCCTCGTCGCTTCGCACCAGCAGCACCGAATGCCAGGTGCCCCGACGACCGCGCTCCCGCCCTTGCCGACGCCGCACCACTGCAACGCCCCTGCTCCGCTTGCGACGCCGCCCGTCGATCTCGCTGTGCCACCCGCGACGTCCCACCGCTGTCCTTGCCTCAACCTGACGCCCGAAGCTTGCGCCGCCCCCACGCCGTTTGGGGCTGAGGCCCACCGCGACCTACAGCCCATCACTGTCACCGGCGCCTGTGGGACCGATCGCCGCCTCTACTCCGACTGACCCGTAGCCGCGCCTCCGCCCTTGCGCGCTGCTCAAGCTTCCTTTCCAAGCGACGTTCATGCCTGCAGTCCCCTATTCACCGCGACCCGTTCGCCGCCGATGCTTTCTTGTGTCTTCTCACCGGAATTCCTCGCGCGACTTCTCGCGCGAACTCCGAACCGGTTGCCAAGCTCGGTTTGGAAGAAAAAAAAAGAAAAAAATCAAATTAGGTAGATTTGATTTATTTTATTATGCAGATTTATTTTATCTATATTTTATTTATTGTATCTTGTTTTCTTCATTTGAAATGTTTCCCTATGCATAATTAGAAATTATGACATGCCACCCGGTTCGCAACCGCACCTGAATTTTTTATTTCATCTATAAGGCTTTAGATGAAATAATTAATTAAGTGGGAATAAAATTATTACTTTGATATTTAAGGCTTAAGATCAATTTATCGATTTTACTAGCGAAATATTATTCCTTGATATGAATGATGTATGATATCTTTGGATTGGCTTGTCTTGATTGCTTCGTTTATTTTGAAATATGTTTGAATTAGAATATTGCATGGTTTAGGTTATCTTGCATGTTTAGGGTAGGAATTTTATTATTTCGAATTTTTAAAAAAATAAAAATCAAAAATTAAAAATAAAAAAGAAGAAGAAAAGAAGCCAAACCAATTTATTTAGGTTGCTATTTTTTAAAACTTGGAACGCATGTTTAATTATTTGGCAATTATTAATTTCAAAATTAAAAAAAAAGGGAAAAAAAGGAAAAACAACAAAAAATCATCATGCATATGTCGTGTAGAATTAGGGCATATCATTGCATATTAGGGTAAAGTTGCACTTAATTTAGTTTTAGATAATACTTTTCTTAATTCATTATAAGTTTAGGTATTTTCTTGAATAGATTGCATTTTAGGATTATTTGGATTAAGATAATATTTTAGTTTAAATTATGATTTAGCTCAACCTAATTCCTAATACAAATTGAATAGGATCTTCATCTAATTAGATAATTTTCACATTTTTCTAATTCCGAATTTCATATAAAAAAATAAATACAAACAATGTCTTAGAATAAATTAGTTTCAATCTCTAGGATAGATTGCATTTTTTTAAATAAAAAATGTCATGTGCATGTCATTAGGATTAGATTTATGAAATGCATGTCATTTAGTGATTGTTGCTAGGACCATTTAATTAGAAATTGCATGTCATTAGAATTAGGTCATTTAGTTAATATTGCATTGCATATTGTATAATTTTCATTAATCAAGTGAAAATACAAAAAAAAAGGAATTGTGTATTAATTAGAAATCATATCTAGGGTTGATCATGTGAATTTTTAATCTAACCATGCAGATACTTTCGTTGCTACAAGGTAAGTCCCCGCATTTTTTTATTTATTATTTCATTGCTTTCTTGGATGTTAAATTGGTGGTTTGTGCACCCACATGATCACCTCACATGTTAGGAAATAGATTTAAAATCAATCCAAACTGCCTGCAAAAATATTTTTTGAAAATTAAAAAGAAGTGGTACTGAAAGGGCATTAGAGAAATCTAGTGTAACCAAGTCCCTGTACCCATAGTCTCTGGTTCGTAGGAGTAAAGTGAAACTCCCGTTACTTTACTTGTGTTTCTAATCGACCCACTAAAAAATAGATTAGTGGTGACTCATGATTAAAAAATCAATTGCATGCTAAGAATTTAAACCTAAGTTTGCGAATTGGTATGGGCTTGGGAGAGCCCGAGTTAGGTCTAGGCTTAACAATCCATTAGCCAAATCCTAGGTGGTCCACACCCGAAAAAAAATAGGTCGCGACATGCATAGGTATAAAATCAATCCAAACTGCTTGTCAAAAATCATTTTGTTAAAATGAACAAGATTAGGTACCGAAAGGGCATTAATTGATCAATTAATGTAATCAAGTTCCCTGATCCTAGATTCTCTGGTTGGGTAGGAAGTAAGATACACTCCCAGACTTCACTTGGTTTCTAGCCGACCTCAATAGGCTAGTGGCGACTCCTTTTACGCGAATTTCCTTAGAATACCCCAATGTCACGCGGGGTATGGGCTTGGGAGAGCCCACGTCTAATCACGGGCCTTAGGCCCGTCTTTTAGACAATACCCCTAAACTTGTTCCCTCCCCCCAAGGGTAGGCCGCGACAATAAATAAATACTAAAAATCCAATATAGGCCCGTAATACCTAATTGAAGCTCGATAAGGGTCGGGAAAAATCCCGAGAGACATTCAATAAATAGTATAAGCTATCCTCGAGCTAATTACACTAACCACCTAACTAATATGCAATACAATTAACTAATAATCACTAATCCATTCTAATCTAACCACTTAATCATATTTAATTAACACTAAGCAACCTTTAAGCATAATTAGTCTACTAAGCAAGGATTAGTGAGATTACTCACTTGATTTGCGAAGAACGGAACACCGCGACATCGGTCGAACTTGGGCCCGCGATGAACTTGAACCGGGCCAAGAAACCTTGCAAGCTCACAGCAAATGATGGGCTTGGGGCCGAACTGATTTTAGGCTTCAAGTTGTGAGCTTGAAGATGGGCCGAAAACTGGGCTTGGGCTACTGTGGATTGGGTCGAATTCCAATGGGATAAACTGCTGGACCGGACTTTGCTGGGCCCGAAAGACTGAAAATGCTGGGCTGAATTCTGATCTGACTTGCGTGAAAATTGGAGAAGATGGGCCGTTGGGCTGCTCCTCGCTTGGGCTGAAGACACGTGAGGAGGAACAGACTTAAAGGCTACTGGATTGGGCCGGCTTGCTGTTGCAGGAGCTGGGCCGACTGGAATGGTCGGCTTCGCTGGCTGAACAGACGAGGGGAGCAACTTCGTTGGCAATTGCTGCTCGTGAAGAATCCGCTAGTGGAGGCGTGTTGGCAGAAGCTGGGATGCTGGCAGCAACAAAATGAAGTGGAGCTGCAGGTTCGAGGAGAGGAATTCGTGGGATGAGGCGTGAGTGGCCGACAAAGTCAACAAGCGGCCTCTGGTTGACTCGGTGCTGGCGTGGAGCTGGCAGACGCGCGTGAAGATGGAGGGTGATGGTGGAGATGGCCGCGTGGCTTCGGTGAAGGAGTAGAACCGAGGAGGGGCGATCTTCAAGAGGAATGACTGTAGAGATTTTCAATGGGCTGCTCGGTTTTCTCTTTAGTCCACCGGTCGCACAAGATGGAGGAAGTAGAGGAGATATGGCCGATTGAGAGGGTGTGAGGGGGAGAAGAGATAGGGATGAGTGATGGGGGCCCTTAGGCTAGATTTTTTTCCACAACTTGTTCATCAAGTTTCAACCTAAGCCAAGTATTATTCATTGGCCTTCCTTTGGCCACACCAACACCCCAAATAACGTTTCCAATGGTCCAAAATTGGCTAGGGTGTGGGGCATTACGAATTTTGAAGAATAAGGCTTCAATTGGAATTAATTCTCTCTTGATTTTCTCTCGATCAGCTCTCATAAAATCAATTGATGTCCCATTTATCAAATTGATAATTTTGCTCATCCAAGAATTCCTCATGCTTCCCAAATTTACAACCAAAATAAATCCCCGGCTTTAATTTCACAAAAATGGCGCGGCGACGATTTTTTCCCAAAAAATGTCGGTTGTCAGAAAAATCTTCTAAGACTGAGTAGTGGGTCATAGAATTTATTGTGACATGACAGAATCTTCAATTTCTGAAATCGGACTCGAATCGGCGGTTAATTTCCATTTGGCATGTTTTTAGTGTGACCTAGGCTACCGGGTAGTTTTCAAAACTTTTTAGGGCAAATAACCCATGATCGATTTTTTGAGCCACAATGAACTCACTTGACTCAATGACAACTCTTGATTGTCGTGAAAAACTCGAGGATTCAGTTACTGACACAGGGTACCAAAACGACAGAGAAATCAAATTAGTGTCAGTCGACGAGAATTTTCCAATTTAGTGGAGTCACCCATGATCGGCCACACATCTTAGTCGAACAAACCTATCTCTGATCTCAAATTAATTTTTAACTATGTCGTAATGGCCTCTAAAGATGAGCACGGTCGAGAAGCCGATTTCTGATCGAATTCTCAAGTCTATTGCCTTAAAATTTCTTAATGGCTTCCGTAGATAGTCTAGTTATCTCAAGAGTGATCGGCTCTGAGAATAACCCTATCAGCGCGTCAATGAAATGCTCGATTCATTCAGAAGAAAACAAAGTTGAAAATTTGGGATGTCACAGTCTAGATGCTTTACACATCTAGAAGAAATCAAAACCCAACTTGTCAGTTTGGGTGTTGAGAATCCCAGTAAATACTTCCATAACGAGAGTGAATAAATAGGGGGACATAGGGTCACCTTGTCGAATCCCTCGTTCGCTCGGAAAGAAGCCGTGTAGCTCATCATTAAGGGAGATAGAAAACTTGGGGGATGCAAGCCATCATGCGATGGACAAAATCAGGAGGAAACCCGAAGGCTAATAAGGTTAACTCAATAAAATTCCAGCCTACCGAATCAAAGGATTTACATAAGTTGTCCTTAATGATGCATTTTGGCCGGTAAAGTTCGTGATGAAAATCAACGAACAATTCCTAGGCTAACATAATGTTATCACTAATGCGTCTACCTTTAACAAAAGCAAACTGATGATCGAAGGCTGCACAGCTGCTAACTTGTTAGCCATAATCTTGGTAATGCACTTGTAGATTGCGTTGCAACAAGCTATGAGTCAGAAGTCATTAACAGACGATGCATTGGGGATCTTCGGGACTAAGGTCAAGATGGTTGCATTAATCTCCTTAAGAAGCTGACCAGAAGTGAAGAAGTCCCGAACCGCCAATAAGACCGAAGGGCCAACAATCTGTCAAGACCGCTTGAAGAAGTCCACATTAAATCCATCCGGGCCTGGTGCTTTACCACTCTCAAGAGAGAAGATGGTATTTTGGATTTCTTTATTAGAGATAGGTTGGGAGAGAATCTGAATCTGATCATCATCAAGAGTATGATTTAGATTTGCCCGAATCTCCTCAATTGTAGGCACATAGGAAGGAGGGGGATGCCGCCAAGAGAGCTTGGAAATGAGAGACAAAGAGCTATTGTACCTCAGCAGGACCACAAACCAGATTGTCTCCATTATAGATCGAAAGAATTATGTTTCGAAGGTGGCTTCTCTTAACTGAGTGATGAAAATACTTAGTGTTTAGATCTCATTCTTTAAGCCAACGAACCCTAGATTTCTGCCTAAAAAAGGATTCCTCTTGAAGGCGCAACTCGGAGAAAACCCGTAGGTGTTCCTGTTCCGCATCCGCCAGCTCCTGGTTGAGTGGGTCCAATTGAATGGCAGCTTGGGCCAGCGAGAGTAGTCTCCTAGCCTCAGTTGTTTTAGCTAAAATATCCGCATAAGCCTCTTTATTCAGGAGTTTAAGTACAGGCTTGTGTTGTTCCGTAGTTGTTAATTTGGTAAAGTCGAGAACTTCTTGTAACCAATGTAAGACATCATGGCAGATGAAGAGGTCCTAGAGACGACACCTGTAAGCGTATGCCAATTTCAGTTGCAGCACCAGTGGTGGAGCCTCTGAGCGAGGTGCTCTTGGGCCTTTTGGCCTTCTAGTTCTTGCAGACCAGAGCCTATCCGAGTAGAATCCTCTATTTCTACATCGGTAGAGGCCCAGATGGCAATCTCAAGACTTCAAACTGCACTGACCAATCCAGGCGCCTTCTCCACCTTCTTGCATGCATGGTAATGTTCCTCGACAAGACTGAATTTGTTGGCAGAGAGAAACATAAGCAGTCAGTCACATTATAGAAATTAAAAGGTGTCTGTGCCTTCTGCTGTCGGTTTTAGTGTAGCTCCACTATGCGCTCTCTCTTCAGTTGTGATGGGCTGCCTCTGTTACCTAAATCACCACGCCCAATCTCTTATCGTGATTTTTCTGTGTGATTGGCTCCACCATGTGCTTCATCGAACTGGGCTTGCTTCAGTCATCGAATCTCATACTTTTCTGGTAGATCTTCCGAGGCAAGCGACGCCAATAAATAAGTCTATGAAGCTCTGTCCCAGTACTAGAAGGAGAAAAATTGTCACTGAGAATCCTGGAGAGTTGAGCTTCAACTGCTCAATTGTTCCATCAGATTCGTCAGAAGCAACTCTCTCTCGTCATCCAAGTGGACCATTCCATAGAAGAAAGCTTTTGCTTGCTCAAGGAGTAGAACTATCGTCACCTTGCGCATTTAGGCAATTCACGAAGATACTAGGATCTTCTTGTTCAAAAATGCTACCGAGGCAAATGTCATCGCCTCACTCCAGATATGGCAGATGAACTCTGCTTTCATACGCCGGTACAAGCGTTCTTGTTCTATCAATCCCATTATGCTATAGTGTATTCTCAAACTGTGTAAAATTTGTTTTCCATTCTCCTTGCCATATGACCTTGTGTAGTGCAGGCTTTGGCCATGCCCATTGTGTACAATCTAGCTTTTGACTTTGGTTAGGGATTGGGCGGCAACTGATAGCCGTGGAACCTAACTCGGTTGCTGTAGATGCGATATGGATTTACTGTATAGACGTATACTTAGGTGCTTTTGATTCGGTTTTGGAAATGCCTTTGGAAAAATACAAAGGCATTGGTAGAATGTATTTTAAAAACATATTGAAAAGCAATTTTGAGGTAAATGCTATTACTACACTTTGTAAAATAGTTTTGCTAGTTTTTATTTTTTTAATAAAAAACCTCAAACTATTTGTCAGTGGAACTCAATAGTCGCATGTCGCGACCTTCCCGGGGGTGAATTATTCAAAGAATGCTATTAGATTACTAAGTTTGAAGACTTGGCATGGACCCTCCCAAGTCCTACCAATCGCGACTTGATACGGAGAGATTTACTCATTTAAACATGCCATTATACTCAATTTGGAACCACCACTAACCAAGTAGGGTTGGTTAGAAACCCAAGTAAAGTATGGGAGAATACTTTACTTTTGCGAACCAGAGATTCAATAAGTCCGGGGATATGGTTACGCTAGATTAATCTAATGCCCTTTCGGGATCTTTTCATTTTATTTATTTATTTTTTGTGACCTAGAAACCCCGTACAACTGGCAACCGGCGAGTAAACCTGGGGAGACATGTAAGCAGAAGGACTCACCACCCCCAGCGTCCCACTTAAGACCCCAAATAACTGTGAGACGATTCGAACTCCTCCCCTTGGTGAGGGGAAGAGAGCCCAAACCATCGCGGCCGTTGGGACCTTTTCATTTTAATTCACGCAGTCTTGATTAATTTTAACCTAAGCTACTATCATGCAAAGGGTGGTCATGCGGGTACATAATCAGTAAAATAACATTCAATCAACTGAAGTGATAAATTATAAACTACAACTTCATTAAGGTCCACTCTCTAAAGAAAACGTTACAAAAATGCTAATAAAAATGCATGCCCTAAACATGATTTCCAAATGACATGACACTTAATTTTTCTTTTTCTTTTTAAAAAAAATGTTAACTATATGCAATCTTAATCTAAATTTGATATGCATGAGTTTTATTTTAATGACATATGAGATGTAATTCGTGTGACATAATTTGAATCATTACAATATGCATGCAATCTAATTTACATAATCCTAAATATGCACGTGCTTCGTGACTTGAGATGAATGACATGACAATTCTATTTACATGTTCTTTTTATGATTTTTATAATGATTTTTTAAATACATAAATGCAACCTACACTAAACAATGATGACATAAAATGGGATTAATTATGAACTAACCTATTAACTAAGTAAATGACCTTTGTGTTTTGCTTCTTTTTAAAATGACTTGATAATTCTTATTAAAAAACAACATAATGATGCAATACTAATCTTTGGATCTTTTTTTTTATTATTAAAAAAACTACACGATAGGAATACTAAAACATTAAACTATGACCCACTAACTACATCGCAATATGTGGTGTGCATATTATAAAATCCGTATGACCTAAATAAAATTTTTTGTTCCTTTTTTTTTTTTTTTTTTTTTAATTTTGGTTTTTTTTTGGTACCCAGGAACCTCTGTGCACCGCTTCACGGCGAAGTAAACCTTGGAGGAGCAGTAGAGTCACCACTACCCTTACGTCCCGAGTAAGTCGTGAGTTCCTTTCTCGCAAGGCAAACGATGCAGCAATTCGAACTTAAGACCTCTCCCGAAAGGAACCTGCGCTCAACCACTACACCGCCACCACGGGTGGTTTTTTTTTTAATTTTGGTTTTATTAAAGGAAAATTATCCTAATTCTATATGAATCTTAAAAATTAAAATGCATTTCTTTAAATGTGAAATGTGTATTAGACCTAGGTACTTAAATTCTAGATATGCATGATATGTGATGAGTAGATAACGATAACACACCAAAATATATGTCCCATTGAAAATTCATAAATGTAAATCAATGACATATTATCTCAATGATGCAAAGCAATTCATGAATTTGCCATGAAAAGTCGAAATAATAAAAATCTAACCCGACATCTCGCGGCTCAATTTTTTTGATTATTATGACTTAATATGACAAATTTCCTATCGGATGATGATAAAAATAAATCAAAACAAATCAAGTTAGAATAAAATAAAATAAAAAAACTATGAAACCAAATATCTAAAAAATTTACCTAGTGTAACTCACGGTTGACTTGAAGAATAACGAGGAAGCAGTGGTGACTGAGTTACGTTGGTGGTTCGGTGATGGGTTGCCGTTCGGAACAGGGGTTGTCCGTTGGAGCTCCGGCGAGGTTCGGGCAGTAATCAGACCTGCAGCAAAACAGGGGAGGCAGCAGGTGGCTTCGCGGGTTGCTGGCGTGGCGGCTATCGACATGAGAGAAGGAGCGTCGGTCGGGGGCATCGCACGGTGAGGCGGAACAAAGGTGTTGGAGCTTCTGGTGTTGCAGATCAGCGACGATAGAGGCGGAACAGGGGCGTCGGGGCTTCTGGCTCCGGGCGATGGCCGGATCAGTGGGTTGCAGGGAGCATCGGCTCGACGTCCGGTGGCTCAAGGCAGTAACAGAGATGGCGTTAGAATCGTCGCGTGGTGAGAATAGAGATAGCAATGGAGCTGGGTTGTTGGCAACAGCAGAGAAGCGTGGTGGCGTTGGGCTTCGGCGAAAAGGGAAACACGGCGTTGTAGCGAAGTGGGGCAGTAGCGAGTCGTTGCTGGTGCAGTGGGTGGAGCGGCGAGGCAGCAGCGAGACGTTGTTGATGTAGTGGGCGGAGCGGCGATGGTTGGCGGCCTACCTGCCGGCATTGGATGGTACCGGCACGGTGGTAGCGAGCGGTTGTGCGCAGGGGATCGGCCACATCTGAAGAAGATGAACAACTCCTCTTTTTCTTTTCCTTTTTTTTTTTACCTCAGCTGCACGCTTTCCCTGCTGTTTTACTGTAGCGGTCACTTCTCTCTGCTCCCTTTTTTTTTACTTTTTCCTTTGTGTTTTCTTCCTTTGTGTTTTTTTCTTTGGCCGAACCAAGAGAAGTCCTTCCCTCTCTCCACTTTTGTTTTGACTTTTCTCTCACAAAAACTCTATTCCATTCTGTAAGTGTTTCGAAAGCTTCCCCCCTGCACCGCTTCTCAGCAGAGTAAACCCGGGAGGAGCAGTAGAGTCACCACGATCCTTACTGCCCTAGGTAAGTCGTGAGTTCCTTTCTCATAAGGCAGACGACGCAGCAATTCGAACTAAGGACCTCTCCCGAAAGGAACCTGCGCTCAACCACTACACCGCCACCACGGGTGGTTTTTTTTTTTTTTTTTTTTAAATTTTGGTTTTATTAAAGGAAAATTATCCTAATTCTATATGAATCTTAGAAATTAAAATGCATTTCTTTAAATGTGAAATGTGTATAGACCTAAGTACTTAAATTCTAGATATGCATGATATGTGATGAGCAAATAACGATAACACACCAAAATATATGTCCTATTGAAAATTCATCAATGTAAATCAATGACATTATCTCAATGATGCAAAGTAATTCATGAATTTGCCATGAAAAGTCAAAATAATCAAAAATCTAACCCAATATCTCGCGGCTCAATTTTTTTTTTTTTTTTGATTATTATGACTTAATATGAAAAATTTCCTATCGGATAATGATAAAAATAAATCAAAACAAATCAAGTTAGAATAAAATAATAAAAAAAACTATGAAACCAAGTATCTAAAAAATTTACCTAGTGTAACTCACGGTTGACTTGAAGAATGATGAGGAAGCAGTGGTGGCCGAGCTGTGATGGTGGTTCGGTGATGGGTCGCCGTTCGGAACAAGGGCTATCCGTCGGAGCTTTGGCGAGGTTCGGGCAATAATCGGACTTGCAGCAAAACAGGGGAGGCAGTAGGCTTCGCAGGTTGCTGGCGTGGCGGCTACCGACGTGAGAGAACGAGCGTTGGTCGGGGGCGTCACACGGTGAGGCGAAATAAGGGCGTTGAAGCTTCTGGTGCTGCAGATTAGCGACGACAGAGGCGGAACAGGGGTGTCGGGGCTTCTGGCTCCGGGCGATGGCCGGATCAGTGGATTGTAGGGAGCATCGGCTCAACGTCCGGTGGCTCAAGGCAGTAACAGAGATGGCGTTAGAATCGTCGTGTGGTGAGAACAGAGACAGCAACGGAGCTTGGCTATTGGCAGCAGTAGAGAAGCGTGGTGGCGTTGGGCTCCGGCGAAAAGGGAAACACGACGTTGCAGCGAAGCAGGGCAGCAGTGAGCTGGTGCAGTGGGCGGAGCGGTGAGGTAGTAGCAAGATGTTGTCGATGTAGTGAGCGGAGCGGCAATGGTCGGCGGCCTGCTTGTCGGCGTTGGATGGTAATGACACGGTGGTAGCGAGCGGTCGTGCACAGGGGATCGGCCACAGCAGAAGAAGATGAACAACTCCTCTTTTTCTTTTCCTTTTTTTTTACCTCAGTTGCACGCTTTCCCTGCTGTTTTACTGTAGCGGTCACTTCTCTTTACTCCCCTTTTTTTACTTTTTCCTTCGTGTTTTCTTCCTTTGGCCGAACCAAGAGAAGCCCTTCCCTCTCTCCACTTTTGTTTTGACTTTTCTCTCACAAAAACTCTACTCCCTTCTGTAAGTGTTTCAAAAGCTCCCCCCCTGCGCTGCTTCACGTCGGAGTAAACCCGGGAGGAGCAGTAAAGTCACCATGACCCTTACTGCCCCGGGTAAGTCGTGAGTTCCTTTCTCGTAAGGCAGACGACACAGCAATTTGAACTTAGGACCTCTCCCGAAAGGAACCTGCGCTCAACCACTACGCCGCCACCACGGGTGGTTTTTTTTTTTAAATTTTGGTTTTTTTAAAGGAAAATTATCCTAATTCTGTATGAATCTTAAAAATTAAAATGCATTTCTTTAAATGTGAAATGTGTATAGACCTAAGTACTTAAATTCTAGATATGCATGATATGTGATGAGCAAATAATGATAACACACCAAAATATATGTTCTATTGAAAATTCATCAATGTAAATCAATGACATTATCTCAATGATGCAAAGCAATTCATGAATTTGCCATGAAAATTCGAAATAATAAAAAATCTAACCTGACATCTCGCAGCTCAATTTTTTTGATTATTACGACTTAATATGACAAATTTCCTATCGGATAATGATAAAAATAAATCAAAACAAATCAAGTTAGAATAAAAAAACTATGAAACCGTATATCTAAAAAATTTACCTAGTGTAACTCACGGTTGACTTGAAGAATAATGAGGAAGCAGTGGTGACCGAGTTACATTGGTGGTTCGGTGATGGGTCGCCGTTCGGAACAGGGGCTGTCCGTCGGAGCTCCGGCGAAGTTCAGGCAGTAATCGGACCTGTAGCAAAACAGGGGAGGTAGCAGGTGGCTTCGTGGGTTGCTGGCGTGGCGGCTATTGGCATGAGAGAAGGAGCGTCGGTCGGGGGCGTCGCACGGTGAGGCAGAATAAGGGCGTCAGAGCTTATGGTGCTGCAGATCAGCGATGACAAAGGTGGGACAGGGGTGTCGGGGCTTCTAGCTTTGGGCGATGGTCGGATCAGTGGGTTACAAAGAGCTTCGGCTCGACGTCCAGTGGCTCAAGGCAGTAGTAGAGACAGAGATGGCGTTAGAATCATCGCGTGGTGAGAACAGAGACAACGACGGAGCTAGGCTGTTGGCAGCAGCAGAGAAGCGTGGTGGTGTCGGGCTCCGACGATAAGGGAAACACGGCGTTGCAGCGAAGTGGGGCAGCAGCGAGTCGTTGCTGGTGCAATGGGCGGAGCGGCGAGTCGTTGCTGATGTAGTGGGTGGAGTGGCGATGGTCGGCAGCCTGCCTGCCGGCGTTGGATGGTACCGGCACAGTGGTAGCGAGCGGTCATGCGCAGGGGATCGGCCACAGCCGAAGAAGATGAACAACTCCTCTTTTTCTTTTCCTTTTTTTTTCACCTCAGCTGCATGCTTTCCCTGCTGTTTTATTGTAGCGGTCACTTCTCTCTGCTCCCCTTTTTTTTTTACTTTTTCTTCCTTTGTGTTTTCTTCCTTTGGCCGAACCAAGAGAAGCCCTTCCCTCTCTCCACTTTTGTTTTGACTTTTCTCTCATAAAAACTCTATTCCCTTCTGTAAGTGTTTCGAAAGCTCTTTCTCTCTCCCCCCCAATGTTCCAAAGCCTCTCATCCTTTATGATATTCGCTCAACAAGAAAATGGCTCCAAAATCAAATAATAACTAATTTTTTTAAATTTTGAAATGAGGACATATTTTCAATAACAAAGATTTTAAAAACCAAATGTTTTATTTTATTTATTATTTTCTAAAATATTAGGTGTCAACATCGCCGACGGGCCAACTCAACCGTTGGTTGTTGGGATATAATACGCGGAAACGATAGGCTCTTGCAATTTACGTCAACGCGAAATCACCAGAGAAATAAACGAGAAAATCAGGATACCAGAAATTTACGTGGTTCGGTCCGAGTATCGGTACCTACATCCACGGGGAGAGCCAGCAGCAAATAATCCACTAAAATCAGAGAATTAGAGTTTACAATCGCTCAATTGCTCAAGTGTTTCCCGCACCTAGATTTAACCCCAAACCCTAAGTGTATAAATAACAACTCGCTTGGGTATAAACTCACGGTACAAAAATACCGCGCAAGTTGCATGCTAAAAAGAAATCTCCAGCTTCTCTTCAGTGACGTGCGACTTCTTATTGCTTCGCGCGGCTCCTGGATCCTTGCGGCTACGTAGGTTTTCTTTCGGCAGGCCAAACACATGAAGAGAAGACCTTTCCCTTTTATACGCGTGGGTGTGGGTGTGTGCCCAAGGTCAAAGGTTTGACCTTGGGCCCCACACTTCCCTTTTTGGTTTCACGCGCATATCTTCAACTTCACGGCCAGATTTCCTTTTTCAAAGGAATTCGAAACTGCATGGACTCCTTTTATTTTATTTTATTCTTTTGTAGCGAAAAACTCGAGACATAATTTTAACAATTCTCCACCTTGGCTCGATGTCTGAAGCCAAGTTATAGTGCTCATCATTCATGCTGCTCTCCCAACGCCCCGACGGGCACTCACTTTCCATAGACGCCAATAGAGCTCAAGCAGAACTTGAGCTTCGTCACAGGAACAGACTTAGTCATCATGTCTGCCGGGTTATCTGCTGTAGCAATCTTTTTAACAATAACAATACCCTTAGCTAAGACATCTCGGATGAAGTGGTACCTGATGTTGATATGCTTTGTTCGCTCGTGATAAACTGGATTATACGCCAAATATATCGCACCTTGGTTATCACAGTGTATATCCACACTTTTCTGTTCTAACCCAAAGTCCAAGAGAAAACTTTGTAACCATATTGCCTCTTTCGCTACAAAGGTTAATGTCATATACTCTGCCTCAGTTGAAGACAAGGCAATGTGATCCTGTAAGAATGCTTTCCAACTAACTGCACCACCTGCTAGCATAAACACGTACCCTGCTAAAGACCTGCAATCATCCAAGTCATTGGCGTGATCCGAATCCACATAACCAGTGGTCTCACTGCCATTGCTGTCCCTCCGGTATACTATACCCACGTCTGTTGTCCCCTTCAAATATCCGAGGATCCACTTCACAGCTTCCCAATGAGCTTTACCAGGACGCTTCATATAGCGACTAACCACGCTCACAGCTTGTGAAATATCAAGCCTAGTGCACACCATAGCATACATAATACTACCCACGGCACTAGAATAAGGAACACGGGACATATGCTCCTCCTCCTCCTCAGTCTGCGGTGATAATTTATCTAAAAGTTTAAAGTGCTTTGCTAAAGGTGTACTTACAGATTTTGCCGACTGCATGTTAAAACGTGCCACAATCTTCTCAATACATTTCTTTTGAGATAGACGTAAAACTCCTGCAGTTCTGTCACGCAAAATCTCCATACCCAAAATTTTCTTTACTGCACCTAAATCTTTCATCTCAAATTCAGCATTTAACTGCCTCTTCAGCACATCAATATCAGATATATCCTTAGCTGCTATCAGCATATCATCAACATATAAAAGTAGATAAATCAAATAATCATTCTCCAATCTCCTATAGTAAACGCAACTGTCCATCTGACTTTTTGAATAGTCTTGACTAGCCATGAAAGCATCAAAACATTTATACCATTGCCTAGGAGATTGTTTCAGCCCATACAAAGATTTCTTTAACAAGCAAACATGATCTTCCTTACCTGGAATAGCAAATCTCTCTAGTTGCCTCATGTAAATTTGCTCCTCCAACTCACCATGAAGAAACACAGTTTTCACATTTAGCTGCTCTAACTCGAGATCCTGTGAAGCAAATAAGGCAAGTAAAACACGAATAGAAGTATGTCTTACCACAGGAGAGAACACCTCATTGTAGTCAATGCCCTCACACTGTGTATATCCTTTCGCCACAAGTCTCGCCTTATACCTCACTGCCTCAATATCAGGAATGCCCTCTTTCCGTTTGAAGACCCATTTACTTCCGACAATCTTTTGGCTCTTTGGTACTTTGACTAGCTCCCATGTCTGATTTCGATGGAGTGATTCCATCTCTTCACTCATAGCCCCTAGCCAATGCGATGACTACGAACTAGCCATCGCCTCAGAGTAAGACGAAGGCTCATCTGTCTCCACCTCATCACCTATAGTCAATGCATAAGCAATATCTGTATAACCATAACGTACCGGTGGTTTAATTTGCCTTCTCTCTCTATCTCGCGGCTATAGTCCGCCTGCGGCTTTGCTGGTTGTTCACTACCACCGACTTGTGAACTGCAGCTTCATCTGCAGCCTCAACCTCTCGTTACCTTCGAGGTCTCCGAGTCTCCACCAAGCTCCACCTCACTTATGACACCATGATCTGTCTTCTCTGCTGGTTGTGTCTCAGAACTTCTCTGTTGAAGCATTGCAGTCTCGTCGAAGATCACATCTCTGCTGATTAGAAAACCGAGTGATCTGGGATCAGTGCACCACAGCCGGTAGCCTTTCACCCCTTGTGCATAACCCATAAATATGCACTTCTTTGCCCTCGGCTCAAGCTTACCATCATTTGCATGAGCATACGCAGGACATCCGAATATATGTAATCCGGAATAATCAACAGGTTTCCTCGACCATACTTCCTCAGGGTCTTCCACTCGATAGCAGACGATGGAGATTGATTTATCAGGTAACATGACATATTCACTGCTTCGGCCCAAAATTCCTTGCCAAGTCCTACATGCAAAAGCATGCATCGAGCTCGCTCAAGCAAGATTCTGTTCTTCTGTTCTGCCACGCCATTTTGCTGTGGTGTCCTAGGTACTGTAGTGTCTTACAATACATTCTTTCTCACAGAACTCGGTAAAATCTTTACCACAGAACTCCATGCCATTATCAGTTCTTAGGCATTTGATCTGCTTATCTGACTGCTTCTCAATCAATGCCTTAAATTTCTTGAACCGATCAAACACGTCATATTTGTGATTCAGAAAATATACCCATACCTTCCTCGAATAATCATCGATAAAAGTCAGCATATATCGGGCACCTCCTTTCGAAGGAACTAAAGACGGGCCCCAGACGTCTGAATGAATATATTCAACTGGTCATTTGGTCGAATGAATAGTTGTAGTAAACTTAACTCGGTGCTGCTTCCCATAGATGCAGTGCTCACATAAATCCAGCTTCCCTGTTTTCTGACCACTCAACAACCCCCTTTCACTCAGTATCGTCATACCTGCCTCACTCATGTGCCCTAAGCGCATATGCCATAACCGAGTCAAGTTAGAGTCTGACTCACCGATAAAACAGCAGCACTTTCAGTCACGGTCTCTCCCAGTAGATGATAGAGAGTATTCACTTTCTTCCTTTCCATCACTATCATAGCACCTCGAGAGATCTTCAGTACTCCACCTTCAGCGGTGTACCTACACCCGATGTCATCGAGTGTCCCCAGAGAAATAAGGTTCTTCTTGAGCTCCGGTATATGCCTCACATCTGTCAATGTGCGAACCACCCCATCGTGCATCCGGATCCGAATTGTCCCTATCCCCACAGCCTTACAGATTGCATTATTCCCCAAAAGAACCCTACCACCATCTGCAGCTTGGTAAGTAGTAAACTAGTTTTTATGAGGCATCATGTGATAAGAACACCCCGAATCTAGCACCCATTCGTCTCCTGACGAAGTAGTAATCACACATAAAACAGCTTCTGCATCCCTATTGCTCCCCTCAGCAACGTTTGCCACACTGCTTGTGGCATTCTATTTATCAACTTTATTTCTCCGCTTTGGACAATCTCTCATGATGTGCCCCTCCTCGTGACACTTAAAGCACTTCATGCGTCCTTTGGACTTTCTATTGCGTGATTTTGATATGCTTTTACCTCTGCTGCTACTAGGCTCTCGATGTTGTTCTCTACCCCGAATCGTCAGTGCTTGCGCTGCTCCTTTCGCCAGACCGTCATCTCGCAACTTTCTCTGCCACTCCTTAAAGAATAAGGCGGACTTTACCTCTTCTGAGGTAATCGTAGTACGCCCCCGCAATAGCGAATCAGTAAAGTGCTCCCATGACTCTGGTAAAGAGGCTAATAACATCATGCCTTGTTCTTCATCATCAAGTATCTTACCGACGTTCTTCAGATCCAACATGAGTTTATTAAATTCATCTAGGTGGGTTCTGATAGACATACCTTCAGTATATCTAAACTGAAACATCTTTTTCAGCATATATAAGCGATTGTTCAAACATTTCTTCACATATAGTGCTTGAAGTTTTGCCCATAATGCTGCGGCATCCTCCTCCTCAATAACCTCTAGTAAGACCTCATCTAACAAATTTAACAGGATTATGCTCTTTGCTTTTTGCATAAGCTCTACCCTCTCTGAGGCTTTCATTATAATCGGCAACTCATCTTCGCCATCTAGTGCCTTGGCCAAACCTTGTGTTGTCAATAAAGCCCGCATCTTGATGCTCCATAACACAAAGTTATTTCTCCCATCAAACTTCTCAATCTCAGATTTTCTCTCAGACATAATTGCAATAACAAAATTTCCAGATAATAATCAGACAAGCAAAAGCCCCAAATTAGAATCAAGAAATCCAACCCCACGCTTTGATACCAATTGTTGGGATATAATACGCGGAAACGATATGATCTTGCAATTTACGTCAACGCGAAATCGCCAGAGAAATAAACGAGAAAATCAGGACACCAAAAATTTACGTGGTTCGGTCCGAGTATCGGTACCTACATCCACGGGAAGAGCCAGCAGCAAATAATCCACTAAAATAAAAAAGTTAGAGTTTACAATCGCTCAATTGCTCAAGTGTTTCCCGCATCTAGATTTAACCCCAAACCCTAAGTGTATAAATAACAACTTGCTTGGGTATAAATTCACGGCACAAAAATACCGCGCAAGTCGCACGCTAAAAAGAAATCTCCAGCTTCTCTTCAGCGACGTGCGATTTCTTATTGCTTCGCGCGGCTCCTGGATCCTTGCGGCTACGTAGGTTTTCTTTCGACAGGCCAAACACACGAAGAGAAGACCTTTCCCTTTTATACGCGTGGGTGTGGGTGTGTGCCCAAGGTCAAAGGTTTGACCTTGGGCCCCACACTTCCCTTTTTGGTTTCACGCGCATATCTTCAACTTCACGGCTAGATTTCCTTTTTCAAAGGAATTCGAAACTGCAGAGACTCCTTTTATTTTATTTTATTCTTTTGTAGCGAAAAACTCGAGACATAATTTTAACAGGTAGGGCGCCCGACCTCAGACTACCTCCCATACGGTCGCTTGTGTTAAGATACACATGTCGATTGTGTTAGAGAAATCTCATATCGGATAAATAATGCAATATATAGCACTTAATATACCAAAGTTGATTCATAACTTATAGACTTAAGTTTATGAGTTAATATGAATTCAATTAGATGTGTTACTGTTGATGGCTCGAATTTAGACTCATTCTCAACAATTGAGACAACATCCTTCTAACAAATGATATCAGAGTTAATGATTAATTGATGCTCCACAGAGATATAGAGTTGGTGCCGATACAAAAGAATGATGTGGCTTATAACTTAGTGGCTTAAACTTTTGAATAAAGGTAGGTTCAACTGGATATGTTAATAGAGTTTAACTAGATATGTTAACGAGCTCAAATTTGATCTCTCTTTTGGCAATTTTTTCCTATTCCTAACAAATGGCATCGGAACTAATGATCTATTGGTGCTCCATAGAGATGTAGAGACCATGGACAGTTGGTCTAGTGGCGAAGGGGAGCAGAGCTCACATTTGAGGAGGAGATTGTTAGGATGTGTATTAGACAAGTCTCATATTAGATAAATGATCTAGTGTAAAGTAGTTAATATATTCAAGTTTGCACATAACTTATTGGCTTAAACTTTTGAGTAAAATGAGTTCAACTAGATAAGTTGATGGGCTCGAACTTGGACTCCTCTCGTTAATCAATACAATGTGCTCCTAGAGATATAAAATCATGGACAACCAGTCTAGTGGCGAAGGGGAGCATAGCTCACATTCAGATTAATGATTGGCTTAATCTTTGGATAAATGATTGGCTTAACCTTTTGAGTAAACGTGGTTCAATTGGATATATTAACGGACTTGGACTTGAACTTGAATTTTCTATTGGTAATCTCCTTGGAAGAAAGTACCGGGTTTTTGTTGTGGGCTTCCAAGTTCCATCTCTCCAAAGCAACCCAAAATTTTTGCCAAACACAGTAAAGGCCTTGAGACTTTACAAATGCTGAACTACAGACATCCTTAAAAAGTTAAGTATTGCACACATTGATACATGTTAACCTTATTCTTATGTATCGTCAGGCCATATGGATTTTATGTGGAGCCACTTTATCGACCAGCACATTTGCGGTCGCAGCATACGTCAACAGATTTTTAGTTTTATTTTTTTAGTCCGGGACATTTGAGGGCCTCATCCGGGTGTGACCAGTGCACAAACACGTGGCATCCGATCAACCAAGCAATAGAACCAGTCTCACGTGTGCTCATCACAGCCAATCGTTCCTGTCACCTCCCCAACAGAAACAAACGGATGAAACAGCGACTGATGAAATCTTGAAGGATCACGAACTAAACTCACATGTCCCTTGGTTCTGTTCAGGATAACGATCTTCTTTCTCTCTCCTTCACTTCAATGGCGGCTCTCGGTTCGATCTCTCTGCTATCCATCAAATCCATCTCCATTTCATCATCATCATCATTATCTTCTTCTTCTTCTTCTTCTTCGTCAAATTCAAGAACTGCGAAGCCTCTGCAGCTGGCTCCGAGGTCGTCCGGCGTCGTGTGCGAGATTGAGTCTCCGGGGAAAGCCTCTTTCCGTGGTGAGTTCTCCTCCTCCGTCATATCGAAGTTCGCAGTTCGTGCACGTGCACTCTCTGTTTTGCGTGCTGAACCTGAAGTAGTACCGAAAATGATTCTGAGGAGTTTGGAAAGAGGGAAAAAAACGAATTTTGAGCTGTTTCGATGTCCCTTTTGTGCGAATGCAGAATCGAAGACTTGGCGAGCGGTGGTTTCCACGGCATTGGCGGCGGCCGTCGTTAGCTTCGGCTCATCTTTGCCGGCAAATGCCGATCTCAACAAGTATGAAGCGGAGACTCGCGGCGAGTTCGGGATAGGTTCGGCCGCGCAGTTTGGTTCGGCGGATCTCAGGTCGAACTTCTTTTGAGTTTCTGTAACTTCAGCTGGCTGCATAGCTGTGTTGGATGTTATATTGAACTGTTGTTTCTCGGCCTACAGGAAAGCGGTGCACGTGAATGAAAATTTCAGGTAATTCTCTATCTCACTCTTCATACCAAAGATTCTGTGAATTATTTACTTGTTAATTGATGAATATAGTGATTGCTTTAACTCAAGATGGCGAACAGCGATGAAAAGTCGCATCGCGTGGATTCTGCATTTCTATGTTGTTTCCTTCTCGGGCAATCACTTCCACGTCAAATGCATTCGTGGGCCGTTGTCATATGCTTCCTACTTAGTTAGACTGAGCTTATGAGGCTGCATATTGCATGGATAATATTTGCTGATACGATGTCTAGTTAAATTTTACGTTTTTAATATTGTGTAAATGGCTGATACAGAAGAGCCAATTTCACAGCTGCCGATATGAGGGAATCTGACTTCAGTGGCTCTACATTTAATGGCGCCTATCTCGAGAAAGCTGTCGCTTATAAGGCAAACTTTACGGGTATGCTTGGTACCCCTGCACACTTGTTTGTGCAGCTGTATGGAAATTTTTCCATGTCTCACGCAAGATTTGTCAATTTGTGCTTTTTCAGGTGCAGACTTGAGCGACACGCTGATGGATCGCATGGTAAAGATAAAAGGCTCTACTTCATCGCTTAAATTAAGTGTAAACAACTATTAGTCATGGATAATTTGAGTGTTCTATTTACATATTTCTCCCATCTCTGTAAATAAGCTTTATACTTTGAGGTTCGGATGGCTGTTGTCATTAGATGATGGATGAACTTGAAGTTGTGATGATAACGGTCATAACTTGTAACTTGCTGTAAATTTTGGCTTGAATTCAGGTTCTCAATGAAGCTAACCTCACCAATGCAGTGCTAGCAAGAACAGTTCTCACCCGAAGTGATCTTGGAGGTGCCACTATTGATGGTGCTGACTTCAGTGATGCTGTTCTGGATCTTCCACAAAAGCAGGTATTGTGACAGCTATTATCTCAGAACTTCATTACTTTTGGTCTCCATTTTGCATATATTTAATGTTTCTCTTACTTCACTACTTCCATCAATCCTTGGTTCTTGGAACCACTGGAAGCCTGGAACATACTGTGGTGACCATATATTCTCAGTGCATTATGTGCATCTGCAAGTCTCTTGATATAAACAACTTGGTCAATTTGCAAAGATCATTTAGCCTCCTGAGATCAAGGCGACCTATTAGCAAATGAGAATTTTGACCAATAGAAACTTTCACGATCACAGCACATTCTCAATAATCATATAATAGAAAGCCACCGCTTTTTACTTTTGTCCTCTTCTAAATTTCTTTTGCTGAATAGATAGCCATCGATTCTTCACTGGTTCAGCCCTGCAACCTATTTTTCGATCCTTTTTATCCTGCCTTTGCCTATCTCTTTCTACGTCCAATTAGACTATGGTTACCAGTTTTGTTGCTTGCTAAAAGTTGATTAGTGTTTTGTGCATGTTAACTATTGGCTTAAAATTGGTGAACTGCTGCTTCTAGGATATAGTGGGCAAGAACTCATCAGCCGTTTAACAGCATTCTTTATATTGTTGGCTGTGAGCATGAGCCAAAATACCATACCCAGTTCACCGAACTTTTTGAAATTTTTGTGCTGTTAATGAATCCATGTATGGACAATAATAGAAAGGACAGCTTCCATCTCTTGGAAAGTCGAGGGTTCTAGCTCAATTTCAGATTTTAAATCACAGTGCATGTGTAGGACCTGTTTATCTGGTAGTCCTTGCTTGCTTAATGGTCCAACCGCTCTTGACAGTCTTGTATTTGTTTATGAAGGCTCTTTGCAAGTATGCAAGTGGCACAAACCCAATTACAGGGGTAGACACCAGAAAAAGCTTGGGCTGTGGAAACAGCCGTCGCAATGCGTATGGCAGTCCATCTTCACCTCTGCTAAGTGCACCGCCACAGAAATTGCTTGATCGAGATGGCTTCTGTGATGAGAGCTCTGGACTTTGTGATGCAAAATAATTTTGAGAGGTATTTTTTGGGAAGTTGTGATGAAGTTCTTCATCCTTGTACATAAGAAAGTATCCACTAAATGAAGTACACTGTACGCTGGTCGTGAATATCGATGTTGCTGCAAATGATGGTAGACATTTGTTGAAGCCGAGATGAGTTGAACAGGAAACACTGAATTGATTTTTTGATCTTGGCGAGTTTGAAATTGTGCCGTGACTATACTTTTTCACTCTCACTTCCTATCTCTATAAAATTACCGGAGGGAGATATACACTTGCCATCCAGATTGCGTTGGAAAGTAGTGTTGCGATCACTGAAGGATTTAATCTTACATGGAGTAATCAAGGGAGATTAATAGATTACCCCGACTCAAAAGGGTGCAGAACCTTGTCGCGGAGCTCGCTCGGCTGTTTACTCAAAAAGTCTAATCTTGAAGTGGCCCGATGCCCGTGGTTGAGGTGCAGTTGGTTCCGCTGGTTTAGGCATCTAATCTTAGATTGGTCTCAGCATCTCATGCACCTCCTTTCTCCACTTTATTCAGTGCAATTTTAGTTTTTCATCTTGACTTTCATGCATCACTGATGGCAGGGACACGAATCGAAATAGGAGAATACCATATAGACTGGATATGGCCTATACAGAACAATCAAGGCCCCAGACTCGAAGAGGCGCGGGCGGCAAGAAAAAGTGACACGGAAAAAAACACTGAGGCAGTTGGGCATTTTCACCTCCTGTGTGACGCAGCCTCTGCATCCGCCGGCGACATCCTTTGAGCAACTTGCTTGTCTCCATCTCCACCCTGTTCCCACACATTTACACCAACCATATAGCGGTCACCATGGTGGTCACTTCAGCGACAGATGCAAAATCCGACAAGTCATTGAGTTTCTTTATTTGCCTCTGTTGTGATCGGGGCTTTAAGGGTATGAGCATTTTCTTCCAAATAAGACATCACTAGGTGTTGGGAGCAGTCAACTAAATAGAGGAATAAGAGGATAGGGAAGATGTGTTAGGAGAATCAACAAAATAGAAGAAGAACCAAGTGATGAAGAGGCAGTTATTTATGTTGATTAACCGTATCTCTCGAAATCACATGTATATTGCATATGTATTGCACGTGTGTTTGGTCCAATTTTTGAAAATATGTGATCCCAACTCTTTTATGGAAAATTGAAACCACTAACATAAATTATACCAATCAAAGTGAGGCCAAATCCCGCGTTAAAAAAAAAAAAAACATAAATGCCACTTTTCAAAATTCATCCCAATTTGATAATTTGAAATACTTAATGACATTTAGAGGTTTCTGATCATCTAGAGTTAATGGGATGTCAAACGAAACAATATGCCAATTAAAGTTACACCGAATTTCATAAAGTGCTTAAAAATCACTTTTCAAAATTAGTCTCCATTATATTATCTGAAATACTTGGCCTAATGAGGTTTAGAGCTCCCCTTTCTCTCTTTTCTCGAATTGAGTTGACTCTTGTTTTTATTTTATTAATTATTTGGTATTTATCTTTATTTGAAATACACGTGCAATACGTGTGCAATTACATTTCTTTTCTCTTTTTTTTTCCTTTTTTGTTTCATGCGTTAAAAAATGACCTATGGTGATAGATCTATCATTTTTATCAATAATAATTCTACACAAAAAGAGTGCAATTACTAAGATATAACCTAAATGTCATTATCATTTTTTTAAACACAATTAAGTTGCAAGAGATTGATTCACTGTATGAAAATCATAGGAGGTCTATGTAATTCATAAAATTCCGTTTTGATGAAAATTCAATGGATCCAAAGCTCAAGCTCAACCAAAAGTAGACTTAGTGGGTCCAAACTTTAGGGATGACCACTGAGGTGAGTCTTTCCACACTTCACAATATTGAATCACAGAGAGGAGGATGGGACTAACCATAAGTTAACAAAACGGAGGTCAAGGAGGCGGCGATGGTGTAGGTGATGGCATATTTGTTCTACAGTGGCTTCGCTAGAGGTTCGAAGTTCTCGATTGTGTCTTGCCTAGTAGTGAGAAAATGAATAAAGATGAGCTAACGGAAATCATTATTTGTCTAGCAATAACAAATTTAACTCTTTAAATAACTTTAGTAAAATAGCTGTGCACTTGAATAAACCAAATGAATTTCAACTTGAAAGTACTTTGAGATATTAAAAGTTTTCTCTTAGAGCACATGCTTCTTATAAGTGTCTATAATAGGTGAAGTAAAAAATAAAAATTGTAGGATGGGTGAGAAATTCACAACACACAGGCTTCAAAAGATGGACGTGATAAAAGAATGTTATGCGAAATTTCTTAAGTTATGAGTTTCAATCACTAAAAGTTACACTAAGCAATAAACAATAAAGTTGGTCCGAACAGAGGGAGGGGTTCCCCCTCGATAAAAATGGAACCCCCACGGGGTCCGGCCACAAGGGAAACCTTTCACAGGATTGACCCAGGTAACCCCGCCTCAATCCCCACGACACCTCCCCCTTGAAACACAAGGGGCGTGGTACAAGGAAATGAAGGGTCTCCTCCCAAATGGGAGGAGGTGGCGATAACAATGGTCAATAGCCTCCCTCTAATATGTTGCTGCTTGTTCAATTAATTTGTTTATTCTATTTAAATATATTTTATACCACTTGGTGCTTCTTATTTGGCTGAAAATAGCTCTTACTCTTCGTCAACTTCGTCAACTGCTTCCAACCCATCTTCCTCGTTCTCTCCTTCTTCTCCTACATTGGATAGTAGCAACAAGAATGTCCGATAACTCTTGCCTCCACCAAATGGCTCTTCACGTGACAACAAAAGCTGCCTAGAGTCCATCGCAACTGCTATGAGGAAAATCAAAAGTCAAGATAACAAATTAGTATTGACATAGGATATGGAAAACTGCATATAATACATATGAAAATAGAGGAAAAAAGAGTTCCTTGCGATTATTAAAAATAAGTAAACTTAGGAAATGCAAAAGTATAGGACAAAGATTTGCACAAACTCCATTGAATTGCATGATGTAAAGAGGTGGTACTTAAGTTTGATTACAAAATGTATGCAGTACACATGCAATAGATGTGCTAGACACATACAATTGCTTTTTCTTTTTCTTTTTTTTGTCTTTTTTCCTTTGATGCATTAAAAAATGACTTATGGTGATGGAACTATCATTTTTTTTTTTACCATAAATAGTGCTAGACAAAAAGAATGCAATTGCTAAGATATAACCTAATTATCATTATTATTTTCTTTTTGCAATATAATTAACTTGCAAGAGATTGGTTCACCATATGAAAATCAGAGGAAGTCCATGCTCCTTTTTGACAAAAATTAAAAGACATCATTGTTGATCTTACTAAGAGTGCTAGTATGAACACCTAGAGGGGGGTGAATAGGTGTTTAAAATAAACCTTGGCAAATATATGCGGAATAAAATAAGCTTCAAACAAAGGAGTTAGGGAAGAGAATGAAAACACGAGATTTATAGTGGTTCGGCTTAATCCAAGCCTACGTCCACTCTCCCACGCTAACAACCATCTTGGCTGGATTCCACTATACAATCAACAAGAGATTACAACTTCGAGTGCAAACACTTAGTAGATCACACTATCTCACTAAGTCACTCTTTTGGTATTTCTCTCACGATCACAAACGTTTAAGCTCTCCAAAGACAAGTATATGATCGAATGTCGCTTAGACTTTGGAATTATAAATTCTACGCTCTATCTCTTGCTCATCGGTCCATGATCTCCTTAAATACTGCTCCACTTCCAAACTACCCGTTGGACAGTATCCCAGAGAATCGTCTTCCAATATACCCATTGGACAGCTCTGTATCTAGAAGATTTGGTAGCCGTTGAGTGACAAAGGTAGAATCCCAAATTGATTCCGATCGCCCATACAAACGAAATCTTGGTTTCCATAACTAAAACTTCTTCGTATAGAAAGTTCTTGTCTTCAAGATCTAATTGTCAATCAAATAGATTGAGTCAATCAAATCAATCTTGATCTGGAATCCAAACCAGATCACTAGCCGTTATATGATTGGGTTTGAGTTACGTTCTGTTGAGTTCTGGATGTAAAGTATGAGAGCAATAGACTTTACAATCTCGAGTCTGAGTGCGATAGACTTTGCAACGAGTCTGAACATATTCTCGCTTCGAACAGATTTAGCTTTAAAGTCTCGTACCCGGTTTAGCTTCAAGATAGAGTCTGTCTTCTAGTTTAACTTCAAAGCATAGAGTCCGTCTTCCGGTTCATCATTCACGTTCGCCTGGAATTAGTCGAGTTGACAGACTTCGATGTAGAACATACTTTGACATTAAAGTCTAGCAGTCTTCAGACTTTGACACGTAAGTCTGGAAATCTTCATAATATACTTTGGACATATGTTACGTTGGTCTTCCGCCGTCTTCAAACTTTGACAATATCCTTTACATGTTTTATTATCTGCATGGTCTATTACTTAACCATTAAACATGTTAGTAGCCTTTGATTTATTTTATCATCTTCAAAACATCATAAGAGATTTCCCTAACACTTACTGCCATTAGCCTCAAATGTACTCGAAGAATCCTCACTCAGTACTTCTTTAATTTCATCGACTGAAGCAAAAGTCAACAACCACATGCTCCACCGCTTGTGTGGGGCCCCGTCAATTGCATCTTCCTCGTCACCAACTTGCTCTATATCATGTGCTCCCAACATATCTTCCCCAATCTCCATGTCATTTTCTTGCTTTGTACAATCGACTACTCACACATCTTCCCTAGCCTCTTCTTCCTCTACTTGCAACCCATCTTCCTCATTGCCTTCTTCATCGACTTTATTGACTTCTCCAAACCCATCTTCCTCATTCTCTCCTTCTTCTCCTACATCAAATAATAGCAACAAGAATGCCTGATAACTCTCGTATCCACCAAATGGCTCTTCACATGACAACAAAAGCTACTTAGAGTCCATCACAGCTGTTATGTGGAAAATCAAAAGTCAAGAGAAGAAATCAATATTGACATAGGGTATGGATAACTGCACATAATACATATAAAAATAGAGAAAAAAATAGTTCATTGTGATCATTGACAAGACATAAACTAAGGAAATGTGAAATTAAATGACAAGATTTGCATAAACTTTGTTGAATTGCATGAGGTAAAGAGGTGAAACTTAAGTTTGATTGT
Organism: Eucalyptus grandis; assembly: GCF_016545825.1. NCBI lineage: Eukaryota > Viridiplantae > Streptophyta > Magnoliopsida > Myrtales > Myrtaceae > Eucalyptus > Eucalyptus grandis. The sequence goes on along the minus strand of NC_052615.1, from coordinate 32,131,046 downwards.
AAAATGTGCGCAATACATGTGCAATAGATGTACTATACACATGCAATTGCTTTTCTTTTCTTCTTTTTTTCTTTTTTCATTTAATGCATTAAAAAATGACCTATGATGATAGATATAGCATCTTTATCAACGATAAAGCTAGACAAAAAGATTGCAATTACTAAGATATAACTTAATTATCATTATCTTTTTAATAGAATTTAGTTGCAAGAGATTGATTCATTGTATGAAAATCAAAGGTCCATGTAATTTATGAAGTTCCTTTTTGATGAAAAATCAAAAGACATCATTGTCGATCATGTTACCACTGATCTCAAATGTACTCGATGAATCTTCACTCAATACTTCTTCAATTTCATCGACCGGAGCAAGAGCAGTGCATCTTCCTCATTACAACCTTACTTTATAACATCTACTCCCAACACATCTTCCCTAACCTCTATGTCATCTTCTTGCTCTATATGGTCGACTTGTTCCCAACACATCCTCTTCTTCCTCTACTTCCAACCCATTCTTTCTGTCCTCTTCTTCATCAACTTCGTTGACTGCTCCCAACCCATCTTCATCATTCTCTCCTTCTCCTATATCAATAGCAACAAGAATGCTCGATAACTCTCGTCTCCACCAAATGGCTTTTGATGTGACAACAAAAGCTACTTTGAGTCTATCATAGCTATTACGTGGAAAATCAAAAGTGAAGAGAACAAATTAGTATTGACATAGGGTATGCATAATGGCACATAATACATATAAAAGTAGAGGAAAAGATATTTCATTTTGATCATTGACAAGAAGTAAACTTAAGAAATGCAAAAATAAAAGACAAAGATTTGCACAAACTCTATCGAGTTGTTTGATTCAAAGAGGTGAAGTTAAGTTTGATTGTAAAATGGGCGCAACACACGTACAATAGACATGCTATACACGTGCAATACATGTACAATTGCTTTTCTTTTCTTTTTTATTTAATGCATTAAAAAATGACCTATGGTGATAGATATATCAATCTAACCAATAATAAAGTTAGACAAAAAGAGATCAATTAGTAAGATATAGCCTAATTATATATATTTGTAATAGAATTTAGTTGCAAGAGATTGATTCGTTGTATGAAAATCAAAGTTCCATATAGGTCATGTTAACAATCAATGATTTACATTCTTTATTTTTTCAAGAAAGATAATGTAACTGTAGCTTCTCTAACTTTTAGCCAGCAAGGGACATGCCATAGGGCTAGTAAGGATACTTAGACGGGGGTGAATAGGTGTTCTAGAAAATTTACGCTAGACTTTTAACAAGTTAACTCGATTTTCAAGAATAATAGATTAAATATGTAAATGACTATAAGCAGTTATATAAAGCTACAAATCAAAGCAAGGAGTATATGGAAAGAGAATTAAAACACAAGGTTTATAGTGGTTCGGCTTAGACCAAGCCTACGTCCACTCTTCCGCACTGACAGCCCACTGGCTGGATTTCACTATGAACTAAAAGAGATTTTTACAGTCTCACGTTCTTGATTCCACAGTGTAGAAACTCTACTACACTTCCTCAAGGTCTCACAAGTATTTAATATCTTGTTTGAGGACAACTTAAGCTCAGCGATAGAAATAACAAAGAACTAGGAGCTTCAAACTTTAGAATTTTTTTTTTTTTTCACGCACACACTCGAACAACTTGAGTGTCTTCCTTATATACTCCTTCATGCCTCTATAACTATTGGCACTTTCCAAAGAAGTTCTTCCAATCTACCCGTTGGACAAAATCAATCAAGGAGATCTCGAGTTGTTTAAGGAATGTAATGATAGCCCACCAATCCTGCTTGTGCATACAATCAGGATCTAGGTTTCCATAAGTAGAACCTTCCAAGTATACTTCACATTTCAAAAGATCTTGATTATTTGAATTGATTCCAATAAGAATAATTGATCACAAGGTGCTATCTACAACCGTAAGATCTTCTTCAAATTGTACGAACCGAAACCTTCAAGATAAGCTCGCATCTGGATAAGTCTTATCTTCGTCGGTCTAGAAATTATCAGTGAGGGTAGACTTTAAATCTTGAGTTTAGAGGTCTTCAGACTTTGACGAAAGAGTCTACAAGTCTTTAGACTAGACTGATGGAAACGTTTTGTCAACATCAAAACAATGAGGAAGTTTTCTCCAACAATCTCCCCATTTTTTATGGTGACAAAACTTTCTCGCAAATTTGAACATTTTTGTCCTGTAAAACAATACTTAAGAAAAACAAGATAATTTTTGTTTTTTGTAAAGTAAGCAAAACAAGATAATTCATAAAGGATAAGTGGCTTAGGACATGAACATTATCGATTTTGCAACTACAAAAAACATGTTAGTCCCGCAAAATAATTATCCTTCCATAATCATTGTCACAGCCTAAGTTACTACAAGCATCAAAAGATCAAATCAAACAGTCGAAAAGTCCAATCTACAACCAAACAAAAGATAAGTCCAAAAGTCTAAACCAAAGTCAAATTTGCACAAACTTTCTCCCCCTTTTTGTCAACAGCAAAAAGTGGATAACATAAAAAGAATTGGATAAAATCAAGGTTGCTTGGGAATGCGAACAAGCTGGAAATCCCCCATAGACTTGACAATTTCCTCCAGCTTCCTCAGATCCTCCTTTAGTTGTTCTATATCCTCACCCTTTGCATTTGCTTGAACTTGAAGATTAAGGGTTTGTACTTGGTCGTGCAAAGAAACTGAAGTGACTTTATGAGCATTTTTGCATGGTCTGAAATTCACATCCCAACCCATAAACCCGAGCTTTAATCTCCAAAAGAAGATTGAGCAGTCTTTTAAAGTTTGCTAAATTGTCATTTTTAGTACTTGCTTCAGCACGATCAGATTGTGGAGTGTTAACTGATGATGGAACTTGAGCATGAACATTCAAACTTGGAGATGAAGCCTCACTACCATCTTCAGGAAATTGAGAGGCATACACATCCTCTGGATCGGCAAGAAAACGACTAACATCATCACTAGAAAAAGCAAGTGAAGAAGTATCTCTTTTATCAGCAGCTCCCCTTGTTTCAGTGCCTTCAAGTGCAGAAAAATACTCTTCTTGCTCTTACTCTTCTTCAGTATCACGAAGATCTTGTCCTTCTTCCTCTGCATGAGAATCACCATGATCCTCTTCTTCTGTTGGTTATTTTCCTCTCTCTTCTTCATTTGTTCTTCTTCCTTCTTCTTCTTCTTCTTCTTCTTCTTCTTCTTCTTCTTCTTCTTCTTCTTCTTCTTTTCTCATCGCTTCTTTCTCTTCATCTCTCAGCTCTATCTCTTCTCTATCTCGATTCTCTCAATCCTCTGTTTCTGTAACAAAACTCTATAAGTTCTTCAAGACAAGAGCGGAGATAGTGACGTCATCCTTATCTTCTTCATCCTGTAAGATGAGTGCTCTCCTTTTCTTAGATGGTGCTATCATGAGTTCTTTGCCTTTCCTTTTTCCAGCCACAGAGTCTTGTAGTGCCTTGACATGGTCTTCTCCTTAAAGCGCTCCAAAGTCTTGTTTAGCTCCTTCAAATGCATCTTGGAAACCATCTTTAATCCCACTACCATTGAATCAATGGTTCGAACACACAGAATTTTGGGAGACTGAATGTTAAGGTGTTTGAACAAACGAGTGATAAGAGCAGAATAAGGGAGTTGTCCCTTGTCTTTTTTACCACTGTCTTATACATGTGCATAAGGATAGTGTGAGGCAGAGAGAATTTAAAACCAATGTTAATGGCGTACATTAGCTTTGCTTCAGAGTTTGAGACATCAATCTTTGATGTCTGAGACAGTTAATGACACTCTTGTGAAGTAAGATATTGAAGGCATTCATCTTGGAGTAAGAAATATGGCCTTTAGCAATCCTATCTCGAACAAGCGCCAAGGTAGCATGAGCAATAGACACACTGATTGGTTGGAAACACCCTCTTTCCACCCCCAATCACATCAGCCGGAGTGTCTACATCAACCACAAAATCATAATCTCTAACACTAAAGGAAAATCTATTCGCATCTAAAAAGGATATATTGGAATATAAATAAGCTGTAAATTTCGGATGAGCAACAGTTGTTTCAGGGCAAAATTGTTCGAGTTGAAGTAATGTAAACTTTTCCCGTAACTTCACATTCAACGAATCGAGAAGATCAAAATCCACACTCCTAGGGTTCATCACCCCTCACTTCAGCAATTTAGAATAAGCTTTCTTGTGCTCCTTAGAACGAAAAAGATCCGTTCTTGTACCATGAATGTTCGCAGCGACACCCATCTTTTCTTTTAGGTTGATTAAATGATCCAAACCGTGGATCACTTGGGAAATTTGCAAAAACCCTTTATGCCGAACCAGCAGTATCAATGCCCAAACTCTCCATCGTTTTTAAAAAAATAAGTTTCATTTTTATACCATTTTTCGTTCAAAAACTCATCAATAAAGGTCATTGGAGAACCACCTTCCTTCAAAGCGGTGTAGAGTTTGAAAATAAATGCGGGCTTAAGAGTCCTTACAGGTTCTACATTCTCGATGATTTCTTCCTCTGCTTGTTGTTGCGAAGGCACTTGAGTTCTAGCCTAAGAATGGCGCGGTTGAGAATGTTGTTGCTAACTTTGCTACTACCTTGGAGAGTCTTCTTCCTCGGTTAGATCAAAGTGCGTAGGACTCTCACGCATATGCCGTGGTCCCCTGCTTACGATCCTAGATGACTTTATTTGGGAAGACATTGTCACAGTCTTTGAGAGATTTCTCGAACTCGATTCGTGAAAAAGATGAAAACTTTTATGGATTAAACTAGTGAGCAAAAGTAAGAAAGAGAGGTTTTGTGATCTAGGGTTTGTGAGTGAAAACGAAGAAGAAAAACAACAGTATATAAAGCAAACAAAACAAGGTATACGAATCGTCATAAAGGAATAAATAAAACTGTCTTTTTGAAAATAACCGTCTTTTTTAAAAAAGAAAAACTGCCATAAATTCAAAGACTCGGAAAAGGTAATTTCTAAAAATATAACAATCAATTAGCGATTAAAAAGTAACCGTACCTTCTTAAAAAAATAAAATGCTGAAATTGAAATAACTTACAGTCATAACTTTTAGTTATTCTAAGTCTGAACAACTTCAGACTTTTACCTTTGAGTCTGAGCACCTTCAGACTTTACTAGATAAAAGTTGTGATGTTCAGTCTGGTGTGAATAGACTCAAATAAGCTTTTCTCCAGAGGCTTTGTAAATATGTCTGCCAGTTGACTTTTTGAATCGATGAACTCTATCATAACTTCTCCATTATGAATATAATCTCTAATGAAATGATGTCAAATCTCTATGTGTTTTGCTCTTGAATGAAGAATTGGATTCTTTGTAAGATTGATCGCACTGGTGTTATCACATTTGATCTTGATGCATGAGTCTTCAATTTCAAAGTCTCTCAATTGTTGCTTTATCCACAAGATTTGAGAACAATAATTTCCAAGAGTCACATACTCTGCTTCTGCTGTTGAAAGGGCTACTGTGCTTTGCTTCCTTGAGAACCAAGATACTGTCTTGTTTCCTAGCAATTGACACATACAAGAAGTACTCTTTTTATCAACTCTGCAACCTGCTAAATCTGCATCTAAATATCCAAGGAGGGTAAAATCTCATTCTTTGGGATACCATAGACCTAAATTTGAAGTAATTGCAACGTATTTGATGACGCGTTTTGCAGCACTTAGATGAGATTCTTTAGGATTAGATTGATAGCATAAATGCAAACACTATACAAAATGTCAGGTCTAGAAACAGTAAGATAAAGAAGTGAGCCAATAATACTCCTGTAGAGCTTCTGGTCAACTTTCTTTCCTCCTTCGTCTTTGTCTAGCTTCATAGAACTTGACATTGGTATTTCAATCTTTTCGCAATTCTTTAAACCGAATTTCTTGATGAGATCTTTTACATATTTTTCTTGGTGAATGAAAATTCATTCTTTCAATTGTTTCACTTGTAATCCGAGAAAGAAAGATAGTTCACCCATCATGCTCATCTCAAATTTATCCTGCATAGACTTAGAAAACTTCTTACACAGGTTTTCGTTAGGTGATCTAAATATGATATCATCAATATAAATTTGAACTAGTAGAAAATCTTTACCTTCTCTTTTAATAAATAAAGTAGTATCTACTTTACATTTAACAAAATCATTATGAATTAGAAACTTACTTAACCTATCGTACCAAGCTTGAGGTGCTTGCTTTAATCCATATAGAGCCTTCTTCAGTCTAAATACCGAATCTGGTCTCTTTGGATCTTCAAATCTAGGAAGTTGTTCCACATAGACTTCTTCTTGGATAAAAATCCATTTAGAAATGCGTTTTTGACATCCATTTGGAATAACCTGAAATTTTTATAGCAAGCAAAAGCGAGTAGTAATCTAATTGCTTCTAACCTTACTACTGGCGTGTAGGTCTCATCATAGTCTATTCTTTCTTCTTGCGTATATCCTTTGGCCACAAGTCTTGCTTTATTTTTGACCACTTTTCCTTTTTCGTCCATCTTGTTCCTAAAAACTCATTTAACTCTAATAATGGATTTACCTTTTGGTTTATGAGTTAATTTACAGACATCGTTAATGTTAAACTGTCTGAGTTTTTCTTGCATAGCTTCAATCCAGCTTTCGTCAGCTAATGCATCTTCTATGTTTTTGGGTTCTATTTCAGAAATAAGTGCCAAAGCATTAGACTCTTCTCGCATTTTGGATCTAGTGCAAATCCCTTCATCAATGTTGTCGATGATGAGTTTCTTAGGATAACTAGACTTATGCTTCCAGTTACTAGTCGGTTTGACAGATTGCTGATTTTCTACTTTAGTTGATTTTTCAACTTCCGTTTGTTGTTGATCTTCAGAAGTTTGAGTTACTTTAGGGGAGGTAGACTTTGTGAAGTCTGGAGCAGGTTCAGATTCTTCAAGTTAAGTCTGAATTAGTTGATTCTGCAAAGAGTCTTGGAAGTTGACATTTATAGATTCTTCCACAAACTGAGTCTTCTTGTTGAATATCCTGTAGGCTTTGCTTGTGGTTTAGTAACCAATGAAAATTTCTTTGTCTGATTTCTCTTCAAACTTACCAGTTCGATCATTTGCATTTTTCAAAATAAAACATTTGCAACTAACACATGAAAATAACAAACAATTGGTTTTTTTCTTTTGAATAACTCATAGGGAGTTTTCTCCAGAATAGGCCTTAAGAATACTCTGTTAATAATATAACAAGCTGTAGAAACTGCTTCAGCCCAAAAACGAGAAGAAATATTACTTTCAATTAAGATAGTTCTTGCCATTTCTTGTAAAGATCTATTTTTTTCTTTCCACAACTCCATTTTGTTCTAGGGTGTATGGAGAAGAGAAAATATGCTAAAAACTAGATTCATCACATAATTTGGTAAAGTCTTGATTTTCAAACTCACCTCTATGTTCTATCCGTATACTTGAAATAACATACCATTTCTCATTCTGAACTTTTTTGGCAAACTTTGAAAAGTAAGAAAATGTTTCAGACTTACTTGCCAGAAAGTAGACCCAAGTAAATCAAGAATAATCGTCCATAATTACTAGGCAATATCTCTTTCCACCAATGCTTTGAGTTGTGGTTGGTCTAAAGAGATCCATATGCAGAAGTTGCAAAACACGATTAGTAAAAACCTGATTTATTGGTTTCAAAGAACTTCTAACCTGTTTTCCCAACACACATGGTGTGCAAAAGTTAGTTTTTTTATACTTCAGGTTAGGTAGTCCATGAACAAGATTCTTGGATGAGATCTTGGTAATTTGATTCATGTTAACATGGCTAAGCTTTTTATGCCAAAGATTTGCTTCATCTTGAATCGATATTAGACATTGAGATCTTTCTAATTTTATATCCATAAGATAAATGTTCTCATATCTTCGTCCGGTAAAAGATTGAGAAAGATCTTACTAGTTCCCAAACATATTCCTTCTTGGAAGTTGATTTTGAATCCAATATTGCACAGTTGGTTAATGCTGAGTAGATTGTAATTTAGTCATTCCACCAGGGAGACATTGTTGATTGTGAGACTTCCGATCTTTACAGTTCCACACCCAACAATTCTTCATCTGTTGTTTCCACCAAAAGAGACTTTTCCACCATTTATTTGCACAAGTTTTATAAAACAACTTGAATCTCTAGTCATGTGTCTTGAACAGCTACTATCCAAATACCATTTAATCTTTTTCTTGATAGTGACCTGTAATTACAAAAAGAACTCAATCTTTCTTTGGTACCCAAATCTTTTTAGGTCCAGAGGAGTTAGTTTTAAACACAGTCTCTCCCCAATCCTTCTTAACTAGTCTCTAAACCATATGACATTCTTTCTCAAAATGTTTTTAGCTATTGCACTTTGAACATTTGAGAGCACTTCGGCCAACGGGTTTTACAAAGACTTTTTAAAAATGATTTATGTAAAAAAAAATTTGTAGGTCTTTGTGTGATTCTTTCCTTTACCTTTGGAAAATCAATTAAAGGAATGGTTTCTAGGGTCATTCTCAATCTTGACTTGTTGAAATAAGGTCTTTGTACTGAAACAATCTTTTCTAATTTCTCGGATTCTATTGAAAATCTTTTTGAAATATTTGAAATGTCTTGTTTCAAAAATGCATTTTCTTTTGAAAGAGAATTTGCATTTTCTTTTAAAACCACAAAACTTTTGTCTAGATTTTCAAACTTTTCTTTCCAATAAATTTCTTGTTGCTTAAGTGTAGAATTCTCCTTTTTTAGCTCGGAAATTCTCTTAAGAGAGGTTTTGAGATTGAGACAAAGTTCATTGATGTATTTTGAGACTTTAGTAAGAATTTTTAAATTGCTTACCTCAATTTCACTGTCTAAGTCTAAGCCTAAATCTATCTCACAGTCAAAGTTTGATCTTGATTTTGCCATTAGACATATATTGGCATAATCTTTGTCATTTTCTTCACATTTAATATCACTCCATGTTTATGCTTTGAGTGCCTTTTTGTATTTCTCAGCTTTTCCCTTATTTTTCTTCAATAGATGATAGTTGGGTCTAATGTGTCCCTTTTTTCTTACATTCAAAACAGATTACGTCTTGTTGGCTTCATCATCCTCAGTTGATCTAAACTTTGAGTGATTTGTTTCTTCCAATTGAATCTTCTTCCCTTTTTGTTCAGTTTCCTGAACCTCCTTATCATAAGTGCTAGCTCTCCATTGTCCATATCATATTCAAAGTCTGTAACATTAGAATCATCGTTAGATTTTAAAGCAATTGACTTCTTACCTTTGGGATCTTTTTCCTCGTTAATTTGCTCCACTTCATAAGATTGAAGTGTGCCAACTAGTTCGTCTACTAAAAGCGGCATGATCTTTTGAGTTTCCTTTATTGAACTCTTCACGTGATTCCAATCTTTGGAGAGTCCACGCAACAATTTGTTGACCTTCATTGGTCCTGAGATTAGATGTCCCTGATACTCTAGACCGTTTACGATTTCTGTAAAACGACTAAACATATCAATACTAAATTCTCCTAGCTTTATCTTGAAGGCTTCATACTGTTTGAGTAGAATATTGATCCTTGTTTCTTTCACTCAATCGGTGCCTTCATAGGTAATGTGCAGCCTATCCCAAACTTCTTTGGTTGTTTCACAAGAAGAAATTCGGTTATACTCAATAGGAGATAAATCACAATAAAAAGAGTAAATTGCTTTAGCATTAAGAGCTTATCTCTTTATGACATCCAGATTTTTGGGTTCTGATTTCGATTAGATAAATTGGGCATTTCATCGACGCGATTACAGTGTTTTTCTCTGAGTTGGCCACTCACGAGATAACTAGACAAGTTGGGTAAGCTATTAAGGACTTTAAGGCAGATAAACTTGAAAATTCGATTAGGAATCAATTTCTCGACCATACTCATCTTTAGAGGTCATTACGGCACGAGTTAAAAATCGAATTAAGATCAGAGATAGGTTGATTCGATTGAGATAAATGACCGATCGTGGGTGACTCCACTAAATTGGAAAATTCTTGTCGACTGGCACTAATTTGATTTTACTGTCATTTTGGTACTCTATGTCCGTATTTGAATCATCGAGATTTTTACGACAACCGAGAATCGCCAATGGGTCGAGTGGATTCATTGTGGCTCGAAGAAAATCGACCATCAATCATTTGTCCTAAAAAGTTCTGAAAACTACCTGGTAGCCTAGGTCACACTAAAAACGCGCACGAGTGAAATTAACAGCCAATCTGAGACCGATTTCAGAAATTGTAGATTCTATCTTATCACAATAAATTTTAGGAACGTCGACTCAATCTCAAGAGGTTTTTCTGACAACCGAGACTCTTTGGGAAAAAGTCAGTTTATGGCTGTTTTCGTTCAGTTGAAGCCGGGGATTGTGAAATTGAGAAGCATGAGGGATTCTTGGATGAGGAAAATAATCAATTTGATAAGTAAGACATCAATTGATTTTTTAGAGTCATTTGAGAGAAATTCAAGAGGGAAATTGGATGTAGAAATGCAAGTGAGGACCGAGTATTCTAATATGAAATTTCTTTTGGAAATCTATGAGCTTATTCAAAAGAAATTGAAATAAGAATTTTCTATTTAAGGAAACTCTTTTCTTTTGAATTTATTCCCATTTCTTTACCCCATTTGGCCAAACACCTTTTCCCCACAAGCTCTCTCTTATTTCTTTCTTTTTTCTTTCTTTCTTTCTTTCTCTCTCTCCCTCTCTCTTTTTCCCCTCGTGTGAAACCCCCCACCGCTCCCTCCGCCGGTTCCAACTTTGCTTCCCCACCTTTTTGACTTTTCAAACTTCTTTCTCTCTTATCTTCTTCCCTTTCTTATCTCTATCTCTCACTCTCTCGGTACCCTCCCTCATCCGCTCGACACTCTCTTCCTCTCCCTCTCGGCTTGTTCGAAGATAGTAGAAACAGAGATAGCAGCTCGCCATCGCAGCCACCACCGAATATGGAGCGCGCCGCCGCTCCGTGCCGCCCGCGCACCCTCCGCCCCCTCCCTCCGCCCGCGCACTCCTCCCCTCTCTCTCTCTCTCTCCTTCCTCTGGTTTGAGCAAGCCGAACAGAAGAAGCATAAGCAGCGACTAGCGACGCTTGAAGGAGCTGCAGCCTCGTCGGAGCTGCTGTCGTCGTCGTGCCGTCAGGCCAGAGTGTTGCCTCGCCGCTGTTCGCCTCACGCTCGCTCACCGTGTGCCGTCTACCCCCTATTCGATTGAGCTGCCATCCAGCTCATGTTCCGCCTCTGTTCAACTCCCGTTTAGCCAGCACAGGCCACGGTTGACCACCTCCGGCAATCGTGCGCCATCACCTCGACCCGCCGGAGCCCCCTCGCCCTCCGCCGGCCTTGCCTCGCCACCTCAGCGCCGGATCCACCCTCAGCCAGCAGCGAACAGAGAGAGCAGAAAATGGGTATTGCAGTGAGGGTTTGGCCCGTTTTGGCCGTCTTCCCGAGCCCGAATGATCGGCCCGCTTTGAGGAAAGTCGATCCTCGCATCGATGCCGTCGTTTTGTGTGAGTTTTACTCACTAATGCCTTCTTAGTTTGTTAATTATACTTAAATGTTGGTTAGTGTTAGTTAAGTGTAATTAGGTGGTTGGATTAAAATTGATTAGCGATTATTAGTTAATTCCATTGCATATTAATTGTTTGGTTAGTGTACTTAGATAGAGAATTGCCTATAGTATTTATTGGATGCTTGTTGGTATTTTTCCCGACCCTTATCGGGTGTTAATTAGGCAATTCGGGTCTAAATGGAATTTTTAGGAATTAAATATTAATTTTCGAAATTAATTATTTTCCGGAAATTCAATTAGGATGGCCAGTGACCGGAATTTGGTGCTAATTGTTGTGACGTAGTCCGTTTATTTAATTGAGTTTTATTTTGTGTTGAATTGAATTATTTGTGAAATTGGGAATTATTCTTTAATTGAATAATCTTTGGTTATTAATTGAAAAATAATCGGGCATTTAGTTGATAATGCCAAAAATATTTGAATGGACTGCAGAAAAGGTGGGAGTTATGAAAAGAAAAATATTATATTTTGGCTAAGGCCAGCCGTGTGTCCACGCATGATATTTTATCGGGTATTCTTTAAATACGAAGAAATTAAGCGAAGACATTATTTGAATTGAGGAATTTAAATGGGAGGCACAATGTCATTGGGCCATGAGGGACTAATCGTGTGTTGGTTTATAGTTGAAGCAAGATGATTATTGGAAGTGGATGTGATGTGTGTTGTGTTATGGGAAACCATTGGGTCATAAGCAGGTAAAGGACTAAGTACTACACGATAGCGAGATTTCGTGTGAGTAACCTCTAGCGCCTTATACCATTGCTTATTATAGTAAAGGACTAAGTAATACACGATAGCGAGATTTGGTGTGGGTTACCTCTAGCGCCTTATACTATTACTTTTGTAGTGAAGGACTAAGTACTACATGATAGCGAGACTTCATATGAGTTACATCTAGCGCCTTATGCTATTGTGTTTTGTAGTGAAGGACTAAGTACTACATGATAGTAAGATTTCGTGTGAGTTACCTCTAGTGCCTTATACTATTGTTATTTGTGGTCAAGGACTAAGTACCACACAACAAGACTTTGTGTTGGGGTCACCTCTAGCGCCTTGAGCCTATTTTTGTGTGAGAATGTTGAATTGGAACATTGAGAATAATTATCGAGTATAGATGGAATCACCGATATGATTTGATCCTTTTGTCATGAATTGATTGATTGAATTGAATTGGCCAGGGAATGGTCATCGTTAGCATGAAATCGACTAGGTCGATTTGATCACTATTTTGATATGATGTTTTGAATTGATTGATTGAATGGAAATGACCGTGAGTGGTTTTGTTGGTGTGTAATCGACTAGGTCGATTTGATCGATGTTTCGATCAGTGATGTGATTGCTTGGATGCCTATTTGATCTGTGCTAATATACAGGTGAAATATGAGGTTAAGGTAATTCATCTTACTCGTGTTGTATATAGGCAACCTGAATAGTGTATTGGTTTACTAATCGGATCTTAGGGGGTAGAACTTGCTGAGACGTTGGTTCAGTGGTTATTGAATAACCATTTCAGGACCCGAATTAGGAGCCTAAGGAGGAGGAATCTGACGAGGAGAATCCTGATGAGGAACTCGAGGAGAAAGAACCCAAAGAGGGGTACGTGGAGGAACCCAAGGATGACCCCGAGTACGACCCGGATGAGGACTGAGATCCCGTCCTGTCTTGTCAGACCTTGTCTGCATGTGAATAGATGTTAGATCAAACTTATGTATATATAGTATTGTAGAATACTATGAGATGCGTGTAAAAATGTGTGGTTGTGAATTTTCAGTATGAAAATATATGGCTTGCTTTTCTATCCCATTGTTTTATTATCTAGGGATTTATAACTGCTTCCGCATGTGCATATATAAATGAAAGAGTCGGCGATACATAGTCTTGGGATATCGCATTTTAAAATCAATCAAAAGTAAGGGATGTGCGTGTGCTTGAGGATTGAGGCGTGACATCCCCATTTTGTGGTATCAGAGCAATGGTTAGGTATTGGAGTGATAAGGTGTGATGACCTATGGGATAGTAGTAGGATGACCTTTAAATTCATGACCGGTGCATGTCTTTGATAGCTGATTGGTAGAATTGTTTGTTGTGTGTGAATCACTCGCTTTTAATCAATGTGGATTCGGAAGGCAGAGTGTTGTCTCTAGCCAACTTGAGCGTAAAAGTGTCACCGTAGGTTGATACTAGTGTAGTAACGTTGAATGATCCTAAGTCTAATAAGATTGATATGATATAAGTGTTCCTTGGGATCTGGATGAGCTAGTAGGATTAGAATCAAGTTGTTGTTGTTGCTACCTTTGCTGAGGTCCAACCTGGAAAGATAATCAGGGAATAGATTTCGATATCTGAGTCCAGATTCAACGCAAGCAGACTTGGAATTCAGTCAGGGTAAAGATTGATGTCAAGGGAAGGGTATTCTATCACCCAAAAGGAAGGATGGAATAGTCAGGTCAGCATTTAGACGAATGGAACATGTTGTTCCATGGAAGATGGTATGGATTAGTCTCGTGTATTTTGAGGATAGGAATTTGTGGTAAGTGTCGCCAGCACGGATAGTGATTTATGGGTTGTCCGCATAAGTAGATGGAATCTCAACAATGGTTACTACTATCACTGTCAATATGATAGGTCAGAAGAAGTGCACCATAGAACGCACTGTGGAATTGTTGGGATAGGTCTCCGGTACAAGAATTAGTGCATGCTAGCACTTGACAGAAGGTAGAAGACTCACTAGATAGGTGTCGAAATTGTGGAAGGAAACATGGATGAATTCAGTGTCCGAGTATGGTGAGAAGAACGGAAATGGAACCGACCCAACACTAGTCAGAGAAAGAATGTTTTGGGGAGAATTTTATTAGAGTATCGTAGCAGAGCTTTGATGAAATTTGGGGGAACTTCAGTTTATTGAAATAAGTGAAAGAAAGGGGAATCACTAGTGATAGTCATGCTTGACTAGTTGTTGAGGTGTACTTTAACGCTACATAAGTAGAATGGGGTCATGGAGCAATTCAACTTAGTCCAAGAGCACATGAAAGTGTCGATTTTATTAGAGTCGAAATGAATCTTCGATTTCTTTAATCTCGTCAATTGAAGACAACCCAATTGTTTGATGGAGATTGCCGAGGTTACTTGGTGATGGTTATAGTTAAGACATATTGAAGAATTGAAAATGGAGGACTCCTTAGTACTCCAAGAATTCCTGAAAGTGTTGCCAAAAGGATGGTCAGACCGTTGCCAAAGAAAGAGATAGAATTACGATCGAGCTAGCATCCAGAATAGAACCATTCTCTTGAAGGCTTCTTACCAGTTATTATTGTTTGAATTAATAAGAGCTGAAGGTACGAATGTGAAGATTGATGAATGAGGAATTCATGCATGTCAGTGCATCACTTTAGGGAACATCAGTTTTGTGGAGAGAGAAATGAAGATGGTTCATTGCAATCATGCATGAACCATTGTCAACTCAATTGGGTGACTTGTTATAAAAAATGTTGATGTCTTCATTGTCAAGGATCGACTTGAGTACAGGTTATCGTCAGTTGAGAACTAAGAAGGAGGTTGTATTGAAGACAGCATTTCGCACTTGATTTAGCCATTATGAGAATAATGTAAAGTCGTTTGATTTGACGAATGCTCCAGCCGTTGTCATAGATTTGACAAACCGAGTGTTCAAAGAATATCTAGATCAAGGGTGATCGTGTGGTGTAGTGACATTCTAGGGTATTCATTAAGTGCTGGGGATCACGAGAGCCCCTAAGAATGGTCATGTGAGTACAGGTAAAGAAATCTTCATGGATCTAGCCAAGATCAAATCATTTGTTAATGGACCGAGACCGACAACAATGTTAGAGATCATAAGCTGTGGGGATTGGACAGATTACTACAGAAGATTTGTAAAAGAATTTTCAGCATCAGTATCATCGCGGGCTTGACCTCTTAAGAAAGAAGAGAAATTCATCTGCATAGACAAGTACGAGGATAGTTTCTAGAGCTTAAGTAAGAACTGACTATCGCACTTATTCTAAACTTTTCGTTTGACTCTGGAAATCACGAAATCTTTAGTGATGTGTCTTGCAGAGGACTGGGTACGTATTGATACAACATGAGAAGATTGTTGCATACACGTCCCACCAGTTGAGACCTAATAATTTGAATATGAAACGATGCCGTGAATAAGAATTTTGGCAGGACTAAAATGGTGATATCCGGCATCACCCTGGAAGAATGAAAGAATTATCTGATACATTGAGTCAAGAGTCTTCAATTTTGTATGGGTTGGTTAAAGTATGGACCTTACTCAAGAAAGTTCAAGATTCGGTTTTCAAATTTGAGGTAGGCCACCTTTCAAATCTTATGGCCCCCTTCAGAATTGAACCGAATATTCGGGTTAAAAGCAGATGTGTTAATTGACAAATTGGGATGTTCGAGAAATCCTGTAAGAGGATACCGGTAAGAGAAATGTTGACTTTCAGATTCGAAAATGGAATGCTGATGTATTGTGGGTGATGATAGGTGTCAGACAGTACGGAACTTGAGGAGAAGACCTTGTCATAAATTCACTGTAGCAATTGTAGTATTTGATCAGATAATTTGAAGTAGGTCATAATCGACATCAGATCGGTTGGTAGACCGTTATGAAAATAGATATCGCCGAGCAAGTTATAAGTATTAGATGTATCGGTAAGTGAGAATTTGGTAATGCAAACCGGGAGGACTTTTACTATCATTCGAGAGTCCCAAGTGGGAATGGAAATATATCACAATGGAACATTGTGACAGGCTTACTAAGGATTCGGGGGAGTACTGATACCCTTTGAAGATAGTGATTGATCGATAGATGGAGTCGGTCCGCTTTGGTACAGTACGAATAGATCTTGTTTTAAATGGGTATACCGAAGTGTCTGTGCATCAGATAATTCACCGGTAGGGAGTGTCAAGGATGAATTATATTATGAATCTAGATAAGAGATTACAAGTTTGGCAAAGTTGTCAGAGGGTTCTTTCTTAAGTAGTGCATAGCAGATGGTACATATTTTCAATGGTGAAAAGAAAGTGAAGTGAAGAAAGATCATAGGCCAGAGTCAGCTCAGTAATCAGTGTTTGCAGTTGTCAGATCAGAGTCAGATGTGAACGGCATAGTGTCATATGTGAGAAGCTCAGTTCAGTTGTTGGTTCAGAAAGAGCAGATTTTATGTACTAAGATGGTTTCCTTGGTTGAAGTGGTCGGACAACACCACGAGACTGAAGGATTAGCGTGGAAAAAGGTAAGACTCGATGAGACAACAACACCCCCACCTTTTGTATAAGGATTGGTAAAGATTTAAATTTCGAGAATGAAATTTTTATAAGAAGGGAAGAGTTGTGACATCCAAATTTTCGGGTTCTAATTTCGATTAGATGAATTTGGCATTTCATCGACGTGACTACATTGTTTTTCTTTAAGTTGGCCACTCACGAGATAACTAGACAAGCCGGGTAAGTTATTAAGGACTTTAAGACAGATAGACTTGAGAATTCGATCGGGAATCGATTTCTCGACCGTGCTCATCTTTAGAGATCATTACGGCATAGTTAAAAATCGAATTAAGATCGAGATAGGTCGGTTTGACCGAGATGAATGACCGATTGTGGGTGACGCCACTAAATTGGAAAACTCTCGTCCACCGGCACTAATTTGATTTTACTATCGTTTTGGTACCCCGTGTCCGTATTTGAATCTTTGAGATTTTCACGACAACCGAGAATCGCCAATGGGTCGAGTGGATTCATCGTGGCTCGAAGAAAATTGACCACCAATCATTTATCCTAAAAAGTTCTGAAAACTGCTTGGTAGCCTAGATCACACTAAAAACGTGCACGAGTGAAATTAATAGTCAATCTGAGTTCGATTTCAGAAATTGCAGATTTTATCTTGTCACAATAAATTTTAGGAACATCGACTTAGTCTTAGGAGATTTTTCTGACAACCGAGACTCTTTGGGAAAAAGTCAGTTTATGGCCGTTTTCATTCAGTTGAAGTTGGAGATTGTGAAATTGAGAAGCATAAAAGATTCTTGGATGAGGAAAATAATCAATTTGATAAGTAAGACATCCATTGATTTTTTAGTCATTTGAGAGAAATTCAAGAGGGAAATTGGATGCAGAAATGCAAGTGGGGATCGAGTATTCTAATGTGAATTTTTTTTTTGGGAATCCATGAGCTTATTCAAAAGAAATTGAAATAAGAATTTTCTATTTGAGGAAATTCTTTTCTTTTGAATTTATTCTCATTTCTTTACCCCATTTGGTCAAACACCTTTTCCCCACAAGCTCTCTCTTCTTTCTTTCTTTCTTTTTTTTTCTCTCTCTCTCCCTCTCTCTTTTTCCCATCGTGTGAAACCCCCACCGACTCCCTTTGCCGGTTCCAACTTTGCTTCCCCACCTTTTGACTTTTCAAACTTCTTTCTCTCTTATCTTCTTCTCTTTCTTATCTCTATCTCTCACTCTCTCAGTACCCTCCCTCATCCGCTCGACACTCTCTTCCTCTCCCTCTCGGCTTGTTCGAAGATAGCAGAAATAGAGACAGCAGCTCGCCATCGCCATCGTAGCCACCACCGAAGCCGGAGCTGCCGCCCGCGCGCCCTCCGCCCCTCTCTCTCTCTCTCTCCTTCCTCTGGTTCAAGCAAGCCCGAACAGCAGAAGCAGAAGCAGAGACTAGCAACGCTCGAAGGAGCTGTAGCCTCGCCGGAGCTGCCGGAGCCGTCATGCCATCGGGCCAGAGCGTCGCCTCACCGCCGTTCGCCTCATGCTCGCTTGCCGTGCGCCGTCTGCCCCCTGTTCGATTGAGCTGCCATCCAACTCCTGTTCCGCCTCTGTTCAGCTCCGTTTTAGCTAGCATAGGCCACGCTTTGGCCACCTCCGACCACCGTGCGCTGTCACCTCGACCCGCCGAAGCCCCCTCGCCCTCCGCCGGCCTTGCCTCGCCACCTCAGCGCCGGATCCGCCCTTAGCCAGCAGCGAACAAAGAGGACAAAAAATGGGTATTGCAACAAGGGTTTGGCTCGTTTTGGCCATCTTCCCGAGCCCGAATGCTCGGCCCGTTTTGAGGAAAGTCGATCCTCACGTCGATGCCGTCGTTTTATGTAAGTTTTACTCACTATTGCCTTCTTAGTTTGCTAAGTATACTTAAAGGTTGGTTAGTGTTAGTTAAGTGTAATTAGGTGGTTGGATTAGAATTTATTAGCGATTATTAGTTAATTACATTGCATATTAATTGTTTTGTTAGTGTACTTAGATAGAGAATTACCTATAGTATTATTGGATACTTCTTGGGATTTTTTCCCGACCCTTATCGGGTGTTAATTAGGCAATTTGGGTCTAAATGGAATTTTTAGGAATTAAATATTAATTTTCAAAATTAATTATTTAATTAATTATTTTCCAAAAATTCAATTGGGATGGCTAATGACCGAAATTTGGTGCTGATTGTCGTGGCGTAGTCCGTTTATTTAATTAAGTTTTTTTTGTGCCGAATTGAATTATTTGTGAAATTTGGAATTATTCTTTAATTGAATAATCTTTGGTTATTAATTGAAAAATAACCGGGCATCTGTTGATAATGCCAAAAATATTTGAATGGACTGTAGAAAATGTGGGAGTTATGAAAAGGAAAATATTATATTTTGGCTAAGGCCAGCTGTGTGCTCACGTACAATATTTTATTGGGTATTTTTTTAATACGAAGAAATTAGGCCAAGATATTATTTGAATTGAGGATTTTAAATGTGAGGCACAATGTCATTGGGCCGTGAGGGATTAATCGTGTGTTGGTTTATAGTTGAAGCAAGATGATTATTGGAAGTGGATGTAATGTGTGTTGTGTTGAAACCATTGGGTCAAGGTAAAAAGACTAAGTACTAAACCATTTCGTGTGAGTAACCTCTAGTGCCTTATATCATTGCTTATTGTAGTAAAGGACTAAGTACTACACGATAGCAAGATTTCGTGTGAGTAACCTCTAGCGCCTTATATCATTGCTTATTGTAGTAAAGGACTAAGTATTACACGATAGTGAGATTTCGTGTGAGTTTCCTCTACCGCCTTATACTATTACTTTTGTAGTGAAGGACTAAATACTACACAATAGCAAGACTTGTGTGAGTTACCTCTAGCGCCTTATGCTATTGCGTTTTGTAGTGAAGGACTAAGTACTACACAATAGCGAGATTTTGTGTGAGTTACCTCTAGCGCCTTATACTATTGTTATTGGTGGTCAAGAACTAAGTACCACACGATGACAAGACTTTGTGTTGGGGTCACCTCTAGCACCTTGAGCCTATCTTTGTGTGAGAATGTTGAATTGGAACGTTGAGAATAATTATCGAGTATAGATGGAATCACCGATATGATTTGATCCGTTTTCATGAATTGATTAATTGAACTGAATTGGCCGGGGAATGGTCATCGCTGGCATGAAATCGACTAGGTCGATTATTTTGATATGATGTTGTGAATTGATTGATTGAATGGAAATGACCGTGAGTGGTCTTGTTGGTGTGTAATCGACTAGGTCGATTTGATCGATGTTTCGATCAGTGATGTGATTGCTTGGATGCCTATTTGATCTGTGCTAATATGCAGGTGGAATATGAGGCCAAGGTAATTCATCTGACTCGTGTTGTGTATAGGCAACCTGGATAGTGTATTGGTTTACTAATCGGGTTTTAGGGGGTAGAACTTGCTGAGACGTTATCTCAGTGGTTATTGAATAACCATTTCAGGACCCGAATGAGGAGCCTAAGGAGGAGGAATTTGACGAGGAGAATCTTGATGAGGAACCCGAGGAGAAAGAACCCGAAGAGGGGTACGTGGAGGAACCCGAGGATGACCCCGAGTATGACCCGGATGAGGACTAAGATCCCGTCCTGTCTCGTCAGACCTTGTCTGCATGTGAATAGATGTTAGATCAGACTTACGTATATATGGCTTGCTTTTCTATGAGATGCGTGTAAAAAGGTGTGGTTGTGAATTTTCAGTATGAAAAATATATGGCTTGCTTTTTCTATTCCATTGTTTTATTGTCTAGGGATTTATAATTGCTTCCACATGTGCATATATAAATGAAATGGTCGGCGATACATAGCCCGAGATATCGCATTTTAAAATTGACCAAAAGTAAGGGATGTGCGCGTGCCTGAGGATTGGGGCGTGACACTCTTGGTTATTTCTTCTTGTGTTATTTCGCTAGCGTCTGCAACTCCTTTTCCTCTTTCTAAAACTAATGCAACTTTAGGAATGATTCTTTTTCTACCACATCCCATTCCAGAGGATCTTTCGATCTTAGGAATGCCTTCATCTTATTTTTTCCATACGCTGTTTTCCTTTCCATCAAAGTAAGGAGGTCTGGTATTGCTTTGGCCTTCAACCAAACCTGGAGCCAACATACTAGTCATAGATCTTTAACTCAAAAGTAAAAACACTTCAATTAAATAAGCACACAGGCTTTTATACCAATTGATAGAGCTAGTAAGGACACCTAGAGGGGGTGAATAGGTGTTCTAGAAAATTTACACTAGACTTTTAACAAGTTAACTCGATTTTCAAGAATAATAGATTGAATATGTAAATGACTGTAAGCAGTTAGATAAAGCTACGAATCAAAGCAAGGAGTATAGGGAAAGAGAATTGAAACACAAGGTTTATAATGGTTCGGCTTAGACCAAGCCTACATCCACTTTCCCGCACTGATAGCTCACTGGTTGGATTTCACTATGAACCAAAAGAGATTTTTACAGTCTCACGTCCTTGATTCCACAATACAGAAACTCTACTACACTTCCTCAATATCTCACAAGTATTTAATTTCTCTTTTGAGAACAACTTAAGCTCAGCGATTGAAATAGCAAAGAACTAGGAGCTTCAAACTTTGGAATTTTTCTTTCACGCACACACTCAAACAACTTGAGTGTCTTTCTTATATACTCCTTCATGCCTCTATAACCGTTGGCACTTTCCAAATGAGTTCTTCCAATCTACCCATTGGACAAAATCAATCAAGGAGATCTTGAGTTGTTTAATGAATGTGATGATAGCCCACCAATCCTGCTCGTCCATACAATTAGGATCTAGGTTTCCATAAGTAAAACCTTTCAACTATACTTCACATTTCAAAATATATTGATTATCCGAACTGATTCCAATAAGAATAATTGATCATAAGGTGCTATCTCCAGCCGTAAGATCTTCTTCAAACCGTACGAACCGAAACCTTCAAGATAAGCTCGCATCTGGATAAGTCTTCTCTTCGTCGATCTAGAAACTATCAGTGAGGGTAGACTTTAAATTTTGAGTCTAGAGGTCTTCAGACTTTGACAAAAGAGTCTGCAAGTCTTCAGACTAAATTGATGGAAACGTTTTGTCAACTTCAAAACAATGAGGAAGTTTTCTCCAACACATGCGCCTATGAAATTCATCAACTAGTTGATAAGTTGACTACCTCTTATCATTCCAGTAGCCCATCATTTGATCAAATTCTTCCTTTACATTCATCTTTGGCACTATACAACCAAAAGAAAGCTTTTGACAACTTCATGTAAATATATGCAAGGTAATAATTTGAGAGAAAAGTTCTCACATGTAATAATTTGATTCTGCATCTTATCCATGATTTTCCTGTGTAATGAGTAGTTCCAGTAACATGAGTTTTGTAAGATTTGTTTCTAGAGGATATACATGAAACACTTGAGCATTGTCTTGTTGCATTCTCCCATGGCGTCTTGATCTCCTTACCTGAGGTACTCATTTATTTTGTTTTGATTTTATGGCATCTTTTTTTCACTTTTTTGTCATAAGTTTTTGTCTTTTACACATTGAACTTGCATTATCATATATTGTAAGTCATTTTCATGGTTTAGGTGTGTATCGGCATTGCAACCTACTTGCCAATCTGTCCAACTATATTTTCTCCAAGCTCCTCCTTAACCTTGGGTGGTGTGCAACGCTTATTAGGAGAGTAATCTCCTCAACCGTGCTTGTGCTTGCTTTCAAAGCTCTTGACATGCTAGAATCGCCTAAGTGGCTCATCATGTGGGGCCACTTGGGCCTCGCTACGCCCATCCTCACCAAAACCTCCAAGTCTGAGGAGGAGGCTATGCTCTGGCATACCTGAGGAGTGCGATGATGACGTTGTGAACACCAACTAGAACATCGGCACTTAGTGGGATATTTTCTACCTGACTTGATGCATCTGTCACATGCTACCGTGCGCAGTTCTAATCCAATTCGTCCAACGGGCATGTAGCATAAACACCATAATGCTCTTCGCCCCTCACATTGGTGAGAAGGTCCAATCATCACATCCTTTCAAAAACTCCTTGTGAGCCTAATCATTGATTTACCAAAGATATTGTTTCTCCTTTTCAGCACCTCCTTCATCGATTGGCTTGAGTGATGGCGGCTATTGCTGAATAGCATCGGCGAGGTGGTCTTCTAGCTAGTCTCCTTCAAAGCATGCCTTCATCAAGGTCGGTGAAATGAGGCCCTCATGGACAATGGTCATGTCCTTCATCATTGGGATTGGCTATGTGATCTCCTTCTCCATCGGGCTAAGACCAATTGCGTTGATGCAGGGCTTGGAGATCTTCCTCACAAGATTGCTTGCACAAGGCTACACAATCAACGTTGGCGTGAAGCAAACGATAAGTATGGGGTCATCGCTAAGCTATGTATCTCCAAAGCGATCACCCTCGGTGGGATTGCCCTATTGTTAGTTGCTATTGCCTTGGTTGGGGGTTGGTACTTTATCGTTTGATGCCTAAGACTAATGGGAAGATCGAAGAAGAGATCCAACTATTGTTTGGTATATTTACCGTGGCAAGGGAATTGCAGCCAACCGACACAGTTGCAGCGAGGGAACAGGGAGGCACATATTAGGGTGGTGATGACAATGATTCCAGTCAGAATAGTCGGTCTCCATTAGGATCAACTATTTTGATGATAGTAAAATCATAAGAGCAAGCTAACTCTTACTAGAAGTAAAATCATCCCACTTAGTTTGTCTTATAGTGTATATGAAATTGAGGTTATATGTATAACTAGCTTTTTATTAGTAGTGAAGCACAACAATCATAGTTCTGAATATCTCAGCAATGCTCGATAACATGAAAAAAGAGAGCTCTGAGCATTAATGCCTGCAAGTTGATTAAATTTGATGCATACTATGCATACTGTAGACTTATCTGAAGTCAAATTCATATTGATGGGGTTTAAATCTCTCATATTTAGGTACTTTTGACATCAATCAAGAGAAATGTAAGAAAAGAAAGTAAATGTGGTTTTTAATCTAACTTCATAAGAGACAACACTTAGTGCCAATCTTCTTTAGAACCTCTAACATAATAACATTTTATAATGTTGGGACTTAATTGAATATATATGAAGTTTTAGCACTATACAAAATTAGGAAAGAACCATATCCTTGAGTAGAACATATAAAAACCATCCTACCGACCAGTTAGGGCAACATTAAAAGAAATAAAAGGGGACTTACCAAGCCAAATATTAAAGATAGGTTCTTCCATGGTTTGATTAATGCCTTGAACATTACATCTCCTTGATAGATAGGCTGCATGTTTACTTCGCACATTGAGGGAAATAATGTATGTAAATGCTTGAATAAGTGTAGCCCCTTTTTATGACTTCATCTTTATTAGTCCCCCAAAGTATTTGCTTATTCATCCCATTTGATATAATATGGATGGAATTAGACTTGTTTGACATTAAAAGAAAAGGAATAGAAATGCAAAAATCCTGCTAGCATCGAAAGGTCAATCTAAATCCTCAAGATCAGATCCTCCTCCATCCATCCTCTAATCATGGATGCCAAAAGGAATTATTCTTGAGTTGATACCCATAGGTTAATTTACTAGGATGGTAATTATTTTTATTTTAATGACCAGGATATCTGTTTCCTTTTCTTATTTCTTCTTGGCCAAGGATCTTGATTTCGAGAACGATATTTCAATCTTCAAATGTCAGTGTTAAGCTACCTTGTGTAAATTATGCTACTGCCATATTCCTCAAGCTTTTTTAAAAACTCTTTGTGCCTATTCTTATAGTATCTAGTCATTGCTCATAATGAAATGTGGCTGCTCACATTTACAGATTCATGTGACCTTCTTATTTTAGTGAAATTTCATATTGAGAGATGAATGCGACATAGCTCTTTCTTGAAAGAAGGAAGGCCATTAGGTATCATTAAGTCAACATTTTCCTTTATGTTAATATTAAATTGATATGCGGTCAAAATGGGTTGAAGTAATACTTGGCTCTTTTTTATTATTATGTTGGAGACATTTTTATCTGAATTTGGTTGGGCAGTTCATATACATGCAAGTTGTGTGCAACATATATGTGTGCAAAATACGTGCAAACAATAGGTGCTTTTACATGTAATCATTATGTGTAGTTACTTTTACATCTAAACTAAGGTTAAAAATATTTATTCATTTGCTTTTATTGTCCACAGTCTCTAGACCATATTCTTTCGGTCTGATGATATCATGGTACTTTATTTATTTATATTACCATTATAGTCAATTCTATGTGCAGAAATTTACCTAGATATGGCCATCACCGAGCTAGAAATGGCTGGGGCAGCTTTCGGCAATCTTAAAAGTCAGTGGTTCATTGTCCAAGGGTAATCTAGCCTACTATGATGGAAGAAAAGAAGTTTACATACATCATTCTTCCATCAACAACATCTTTAGGTCATTTCAATACCCATTTCTGGTCTTTCTTGAGAAGGTTTGTGAAGTTGTAACTAATCAATTGTATTAATGCTTTTTTAAACTTCTACTTTTGTAAAAAATTTCCCCCTAATCATGAAAATATGTTAATACCATTTTTTTTCTCCCTTGGCTTTTCTCTATTATTGTTAAATCATGAAAACTAGGATGATAAGAAATGTCCAACTCGTGCTTTTTGTATATTGGTATGAATTAGATAACTGGCGAACTTTGCTGATGAAATAGCTGGACATTCATTCATTTGGATGTATAAATGATCTGTTGGAGAAATCCTCTTGAAGTGTTTTGAAGTTGACAAAATGTTTCCATCAGTCTAGTCTGAAGGCTTGCAAACTCTGTTATTTAAAGTCTGAAGACCTCCGGACAGCCAGACTCAAGACTCAAAGTCTATCCTCATTGACAGTTTCTAATCCATTGAAGAAAGGTAATCCAGAACTGGATGTTTCATTAAGGATGTGACCTTATCGACTGAAGAAGATCTCTTGGCTGGATATGACATAACGGAATCCTTTGTTTGATCATAATTGATTCGAAGATTAAGGATCCGATGATTGGCAAAGTATACTTGGAAGGTTCTACTTATGGAAACCGAGATCTTAATTGTATGGGTGAACATGATTGATGGGCTATCGACATGTTCCTTAAATAGCTCGAATGATCTTCCTAATTGATTCCGTCCAACGGGTATATTGGAGGAAGGAGTATATAAGGAAGACGTTCCAGTTGTTTGAGGGTGTGCACGATAGAAGAATTCCAAAGTCTGAAGCTCTTTGTTCCTAGTCAATTCATTTGTTGAGCAAAATCGTGTAAACAAAAGAGAGTCTATATTCGTGAGAAACCTTGAGAAAGTGTAGTAGATCATCTACACTGTGGAATCAAGGAAAAGATGTGCTGTAACTTCTCTTTTGTTCATAGTGAAATCCAGTCGGTGAGCTGTCAGTGCGGAAGAGTGGACGTGGGCTTGGAATAAGCCGAACCACTATAGATCTCGTGTTCAATTTTCTTTTCCCTAACTTTTACTTTACTTTGATCGAATTTTCTTTTCTATCGTTTGCCTAGAATCGCTTCCGTATCTCGAGAATTTGTTTGTGCACCTATTCACCCCCCTCTAGGTGCTTATACTAGCTATCTCAATTGGTATCGAGCACATGTGTACTCACTTTGTTTGAAGTGTTTTACTTCAAAGTTAAAGATCTATGGCTAGTATGTTGGCTCCGGGGCTGGTAGAAGGGCAAAGCAATACCATACCACCTTACTTTGATGGAAATGTATTATAACATATGGAAAAACAAGATGAAAGCATTCCTAAGATCAAAGGATCCTCTCGGAATGGGACGTTGTGGAAAAAGGAATAATTCTTAAAGCTGCATATGTCTCGAAAGAGGAAAAGATCTTTGTTGAGTCTAGCGAAATGACTCGGGAAGAGATAATCAAGAGACAAGCTCTTGATGTAAAAGCAATTTATTCTTTATATTGTGATTTATCCCCTACTAAATATAATAGAATATCTTCTTGCATTATAGCCAAAGAAGTCTGGGATAGACTGCATATTACCTATGAAGGAATCGATCGAGTGAAAAAGACTAGAATCAACATTCTCCTCGGCCAATATGAAGCCTTCAAAATGAAACCAAGAGAATCTATAACTGATATGTTTAGTCGTTTTACGGATATTGTGAATGGTCTTGAAAATCAAGGTCAACCAATTTCTGATCCCATGAAAGTAAACAAGCTCTGCGTGGACTCTCCAAGGATTGGAATCACATAAAGACCTCAATCGAGAGACCCAAAGAATCATGCCACTATCTGTTAATGAGTTGGTTGAGACTCTTGATCTTATGAAGTGGAACGAATCAATGAAGATGAAGACCCTAAAGGTAAGAAATCCATTGCATTAAAATCTAATGATGATTCGATGTTACGATTCTAAAGATGATATGGATGATGAGGAACTTGCTCTCATGATAAGAAGATTCAGAAAGCTGAACGAGAAAAGGAAGAAGATTCAATCCAAAGAAACAAAGTTTTCAAAAGCAACAGACTAAGTCTGTTGAGGATGATGAATCAAACAAAGATGTAGTTTGCTTTGAATGTAAGAAAAAGGGACACATCAGACCTAACTGTCCTCTTCTGAGGAAGAAGAAAGGCAA
The DNA here is from genome assembly GCF_016545825.1 of Eucalyptus grandis. Taxonomy (NCBI): domain Eukaryota; kingdom Viridiplantae; phylum Streptophyta; class Magnoliopsida; order Myrtales; family Myrtaceae; genus Eucalyptus; species Eucalyptus grandis. Next base: position 32,103,519 of record NC_052615.1, on the reverse strand, counting down.
AACTGAAAAGAACCGAAAAGCTCTTAAAGCTGAAACATGGAGTGATACAGAGTGTGAAGAAAGTGATGATGATTATGCCAATATATGTCCGATGGCACAATCGGATTCAGATTCAAATTCGAGACAGATTGATTCGGAAAGCGAATTTGAGGTAAGTAACTTCAAAATCCCTAATAAGGTTTCAAAATACATTGATGAATTGTGTTTTAGTCTTAAGACTTCTCTTAAAAAAGAATTTCCGAACTCAAGAAGGAAAATTCTACTCTAAAACAACGGAAAATATTTTGAAAGAAAAGTGAATTGTTTAGACAAGAATGTTTCTTCTCTTAAAGAAAGTGAAGACACTCTTTTAAAAGAAAATGCATTCTTGAAAAGTGATATCTCAAATATTTCCAAAAGATTTTCTATAGGATGAGAAAGCTGAAAAAAAATTCTCTGTTCAAAGACCTTATTTCAATAAATCTGGTTTGGGAATGATTTGCCGAAACCATTCCTTTAATTGATTTTCCTAAAGTAAAAGAATGAATCAAACAAAGACCCACAAGAGATGCTTACAAAAATCATTTTAAAAGGATCTTTGTAAAACCGATGGAGTCGCAATGCTCTCAAATGCTCAAAGTGCAATAGTGCAGATCATTTTGAAAAAGAATGTCCTATGATTTGGAAACTGTTAAAAGGTATGGGCAAAGACCGCATATCATACTAACACCAATGGACCCAAGAAAATATGGGTACCAAAGAAGGTTTGAGTTTCTTTTTTTAAATGCAGAGTCACTATTAAGAAAAATGTAAATGGTATACGGATAGTGGATGCTCAAGATACATGATGTGGGAGACTCAAATTACTTCATAAAGCTTGTTCGAGTAAATGGTGGAAAAGTCTCTTTTGGAGGAAACAGCAAAGGAAAAATCGTGGGATTTGAAGCGTAAAGATTGGAAATCTCATAATCAGCAATGTTTCCTTAGTGGAAGGGCTTAATTACAATTTGCTCGGTATTAGTCAGCTATGTGATACTAGTTTCAAAATCAACTTTCAAGAGGGAATATGTTTAGAAATTAGTAAAGATTCTACTCCGATCATTCATGGGTCGAAGACATGGAAATATCTACCTCTTGGATGTGAAACCAGATGAATCACAATGTCTAATCTCAATCCAAGCCAGAAACAAACTTATGGTGAAAGCTTGGGCACGTCAATATGAAGCAAATAGCCAAAATCTCAGCAAAGAAGCTTGTTCGTGGTCTACCCAATTTATCATACCAAAAGTCTGATCTATATACACCATGTACATTGGGAAAAGAGGTAAGAAATTCCTTTAAACCAATAAATCAAGTTTCCACTAACCGTGTACTGCAGCTTCTGCATATGGATTTTTTGGACCATCCAGAACACAAAGCATTGGAGGTAAGAAATACTACCTAGTAATTGTGGATGATTACTCACGATTTACTTGGGTATATTTCTTAGCAAGTAAGTCTGAAACTTTCTCTTACTTTGAAAAGTTTGCTAAAAAGGTTCAAAATGAAAAAGGGTATGCTATCTCGAGTATAAGAACAGATCATGGAGGTGAGTTTGAAAATCATGATTTTACAAAATTTTGTGATGAATCTGGTTTTCAACATGAATTCTCCTCTCCATATACTCTAGAGCAAAATGGAGTTGTGGAAAGAAAGAATAGATCACTTCAAGAAATGGCTAGAACTCTTTTAATTGAAAGTAACATCTCTTCACGTTTTTGGGCTGAAGCGGTTTCTATAGCATGTTACATTATAAATAGAGTTTTTCTAAGGCCTATTGGAAAAAACCCCTATGAACTATTCAAAGAAAAGAAGCCTATTGTTTCATATTTTCGTGTATTTGGATGCAAATGTTTTATACTGAAAAATGCAAATGATCGAGTTGGTAAGTTTGAAGAAAAGTCAGATGAATGCATCTTCTTTGGATATTCAACCACAAGCAAAGCGTACAGAGTCTACAACAAGAAGACTCAAACGGTGGAAGAATCAGTGAATGTTAAATTCCAAGACTCTATGCAAAATGAATCCATTCAGACTCATCTTGAAGAATCTGAACTGCTCCAGACTCTACAAAGTCTAAAATAGCTCGAGACTTTGAAGGATCGGCAACAAGTGAGTGTTGAAGATTCAAGAGAAGGAAGTGACCATCAATCTAACAAATTAACCAAAGAATCTGGAAACATAAGTCCAGTCATCCCAAAGATCTTATTATTGGCGACATCAATGAAGGAATTCACACAAGATCCAAAAGGCGCGAAGAGTCTAGTCTTTGTGGCTCTTGTTTCCGAAATAGAACCCAAAAGCATAGAAGAAGCTTTATCGATGAAAAAGCTGGATTGAAGCTATGCAAGAAGAGCTCGAGCAATTCAGCATTAATGATGTGCGGGAATTGACTCTAAACCAAAAGGTAAATCTGTTATTGGAGCTAAATGGGTTTTCAGGAACAAGATGAATGAGAAAGGAAAAGTTATAAGAAACAAGGCAAG